>NW_026281296.1:0-7400 GCF_023373465.1 Oncorhynchus keta
AACAACAGCTTATTTTAGTCTTTAATAAGCCAAGCAGAAACAACAGCTCATTTTAGTCTTTAATAAGCCAAGCAGAAACAACAGCTCATTTAAGTCTTTAATAAGCCAAGCAGAAACAACAGCTTATTTTAGTCTTTAATAAGCCAAGCAGAAACAACAGCTCATTTTAGTCTTTAATAAGCCAAGCAGAAACAACAGCTCATTTAAGTCTTTAATAAGCCAAGCAGAAACAACAGCTCATTTAAGTCTTTAATAAGCCAAGCAGAAACAACAGCTCATTTAAGTCTTTAATAAGCCAAGCAGAAACAACAGCTCATTTAAGTCTTTAATAAGCCAAGCAGAAACAACAGCTCATTTTAGTCTTTAATAAGCCAAGCAGAAACAACAGCTTATTTTAGTCTTTAATAAGCCAAGCAGAAACAACAGCTCATTTTAGTCTTTAATAAGCCAAGCAGAAACAACAGCTCATTTTAGTCTTTAATAAGCCAAGCAGAAACAACAGCTTATTTAAGTCTTTGCCAAGCAGAAACAACAGCTTATTTAAGTCTTTAATAAGCCAGCAGAAACAACAGCTCATTTAAGTCTTTAATAAGCCAAAGAAACAACAGCTCATTTAAGTCTTTAATAAGCCAAGCAGAAAAAAACAACAGTTTATTTAAGTCTTTAATAAGCCAGCAGAAACAACAGCTCATTTAAGTCTTTAATAAGCCAAGCAGAAACAACAGTTTATTTTAGTCTTTAATACGCCAAGCAGAAACAACAATAAGTTTAAGCCAAGCAGAAAACAACATATTTAAGTCTTTAATAAGCCAAGAGAAACAACAGCTCATTTAAGTCTTTAATAAGCCAAGCAGAAACAACAGCTTATTTAAGTCTTTAATAAGCCAAGCAGAAACAACAGCTTATTTTAGTCTTTAATAAGCCAGCAGAAACAACAGCTCATTTTAGTCTTTAATAAGCCAAGCAGAAACAACAGCTCATTTAAGTCTTTAATAAGCCAAGCAGAAACAACAGCTTATTTAAGTCTTTAATAAGCCAAACAGAAACAACAGCTTATTTTAGTCTTTAATAAGCCAAGCAGAAACAACAGCTTATTTAAGTCTTTAATAAGCCAAGCAGAAACAACAGCTTATTTAAGTCTTTAATAAGCCAACAGAAACAACAGCTTATTTAAGTCTTTAATAAGCTACAGAAACAACAGCTTATTTAAGTCTTTAATAAGCCAAGCAGAAACAACAGCTTAGTCTTTAATAAGCCAAGCAGAAACAACAGCTTATTTAAGTCTTTAATAAGCCAAGCAGAAACAACAGCTTAGTCTTTAATAAGCCAAGCAGAAACAACAGCTTATTTAAGTCTTTAATAAGCCAAGCAGAAACAACAGCTTATTTTAGTCTTTAATAAGCCAAGCAGAAACAACAACTCATTTAAGTCTTTAATGAGCCAAGCAGAAACAACAGCTTATTTAAGTCTTTAATGAGCCAAGCAGAAACAACAGCTCATTTAAGTCTTTAATAAGCCAAGCAGAAACAACAGCTTATTTTAGTCTTTAATAAGCCAAGCAGAAACAACAGCTCATTGTGAGTGCAGCAGCGTTTATTTATTTATTTAACCAGGTAGGCTAGTTGAGAACACGGCCAGGTAGGCTAGTTGAGAACACAACAGTTTATTTATTTATTTAACCAGGTAGGCTAGTTGAGAACACCTTTATTTAACCAGGTAGGCTAGTTGAGAACACGTTTATTTAACCAGGTAGGCTAGTTGAGAACACCTTTATTTAACCAGGTAGGCTAGTTGAGAACACCTTTATTTAACCAGGTAGGCTAGTTGAGAACACCTTTATTTAACCAGGTAGGCTAGTTGAGAACACCTTTATTTTAACCAGGTAGGCTAGTTGAGAACACGTTTATTTAACCAGGTAGGCTAGTTGAGAACACCTTTATTTAACCAGGTAGGCTAGTTGAGAACACCTTTATTTAACCAGGTAGGCTAGTTGAGAACACCTTTATTTAACCAAGGCTAGTTGAGAACACCGTTTATTTAACCAGGTAGGCTAGTTGAGAACACCTTTATTTAACCAGGTAGGCTAGTTGAGAACACCTTTATTTAACCAGGTAGGCTAGTTGAACACTTTATTTAACCAGGTAGGCTAGGCTAACCAGTTGAGTTGAGAACACGTTTATTTAACCAGGTAGGCTAGTTGAGAACACCTTTATTTAACCAGGTAGGCTAGTTGAGAACACCTTTATTTAACCAGGTAGGCTAGTTGAGAACACCTTTATTTTAACCAGGTTAGTTGAGAACACCTTTATTTAACCAGGTAGGCTAGTTGAGAACACCTTTATTTAACCAGGTAGGCTAGTTGAGAACACCTTTATTTAACCAGGTAGGCTAGTTGAGAACACCTTTATTTAACCAGGTAGGCTAGTTGAGAACTTTATTTAACCCTAGTTATTAAACCAGGTAGGCTAGTTGAGAACACCTTTATTTAACCAGGTAGGCTAGTTGAGAACACCTTTATTTAACCAGGTAGGCTAGTTGAGAACACCTTTATTTAACAGGTAGGCAGGAACACCTTTATTTAACCAGGTAGGCTAGTTGAGAACACCTTTATTTAACCAGGTAGGCTAGTTGAGAAAACCTTTATATAACCAGGTAGACTAGTTGAGAACACCTTTATTTAACCAGGTAGGCTAGTTGAGAAAACCTTTATTTAACCAGGTAGGCTAGTTGAGAATACCTTTATTTAACCAGGTAGGCTAGTTGAGAACACCTTTATTTAACCAGGTAGGCTAGTTGAGAACACCTTTATTTAACCAGGTAGGCTAGTTGAGAACACCTTTATTTAACCAGGTAGGCTAGTTGAGAACAAGTTCTCATTTACAATTGCGACCTGGCCAAGATAAAGCAAAGCAGTTCGACACAGACAACAACACAGAGTTACACATGGAGTAAAACAAACATACAGTCAATAATACAATAGAAACAAGTCTATATACGATGTGAGCAAAAAAGGTGAGATAAGGGAGGTAAAGGCAAAAAAGGCCATGGTGGCAAAGTAAATACAATATCGTAAGTAAAACACTGGAATGGTAGTTTTGCAATGGAAGAATGTGTAAAGTAGAGATAGAAATAATGGGGTGCAAAGGAGCAAAATAAATAAATACAGTAGGGGAAGAGGTAGTTGTTTGGGCTAAATTATAGATGGGCTATGTACAGGTGCAGTAATCTGTGAGCTGCTCTGACAGCTGGTACTTAAAGCTAGTGAGGGAGATAAGTGTTTCCAGTTTCAGAGATGTTTGTAGTTCGTTCCAGTCATTGGCAGCAGAGAACTGGAAGGAGAGGCGGCCAAAGCAAGAATTGGTTTTGGGGTGACCAGTGAGATATACCTGCTGGAGCACGTGCTACAGGTGGGCGCTGCTATGGTGACCAGCGAGCTGAGATAAGGGGGGACTTTACCTAGCAGGGTCTTGTAGATTACCTGGAGCCAGTGGGTTTGGCGACGAGTATGAAGCGAGGGCCAGCCAAGGAGAGCGTACATGTCGCAGTGGTGGGTAGTATATGGGGCTTTGGTGACAAAACGGATGGCACTGTGATAGACTGCATCCAGTTTGCTGAGTAGAGTGTCGGAGGCTATTTTGTAAATGACATCGCCCAAGTCAAGGATCGGTAGGATAGTCAGTTTTACGAGGGTATGTTTGGCAGCATGAGTGAAGGATGCTTTGTTGCGATATAGGAAGCCAATTCTAGATTTAATTTTGGATTGGAGATGCTTAATGTGAGTCTGGAAGGAGAGTTTACAGTCTAACCAGTATTTGTAGTTGTCCACGTATTCTAAGTCAGAACCATCCAGAGTAGTGATGTTGGACAGGCGGGCAGGTGCAGGTAGCGATCGGTTGAAGAGCATGTATTTAGTTTTACTAGCGTTTAAGAGATGTTAGAGGCCATGGAAGGAGAGTTGTATGGCATTGAAGCTCGCCTGGAGGGTTGTTAACACAGTGTCCAAAGAAGGGCCAGAAGTATACAGAATGGTGTAGTCTGCGTAGGGGTGGATCAGAGAATCACCAGCAGCAAGAGCAACATACTTGATATATACAGAGAAGAGAGTCGGCCCGAGAATTGAACCCTGTGGTACCCCCATAGAGACTGCCAGAGGTCCAGACAACAGGCCCTCCGATTTAACACACTGAACTCTATCAGAGAAGTAGTTGGTGAACCAGGCGAGGCAGTCATTTGAGAAACCAAGGCTGTTGAGTCTGCCAATAAGGATGTGGTGATTGGCAGAGTCGAAAGCCTTGGCCAGGTCGATGAATAACGCTGCTCAGTAATGTTTCTTATCAATGGCAGTTAAGATATCGTTTAGGACCTTGAGCGTGGCTGAGGTACACCCATGACCAGCTCGGAAACCAGATTGCATAGCGGAGAAGGTATGGTGGGATTCAAAATGGTCGGTAATCTGTTTGTTGACTTGGCTTTCAAAGACCTTAGAAAGTCAGGGTAGGATAGATATAGTTTTGTATCAGTTTGGGTCTAGAGTGTCCCCCCCTTTGAAGAGGGGGATGACCGCGGCAGCTTTCCAATCTTTGGGGATCTCAGACAATACGAAAGAGAGGTTGACCAGGCTAGTAATAGGGGTGGCAACAATTTCAGCAGATAATTTTTAGAAAGAAAGGGTCCAGATTGTCTAGCCCGGCTGATTTGTAGGGCTCCAGATTTTGCAGTTCTTTCAGAACATCAGCTGACTGGATTTGGTTAAAAGTTGCATATCACGGGGGCTGTTTGATGCTAATGCAGAACGCCATAGGATGTTTTTGTGTTGGTTAAGGGCAGTCAGGTCTGGGGAGAACCAAGGGCTATATCTGTTCCTGGTTCTAACTTTCTTGAATGGGGGCATGTTTATTTAAGATGGTGAGGAAGGCACTTAAAAATACATAATAATAAAGTCAAGCAGCAACAACAGTTTATTAAAGTCTTTTATATCTGAACGAGGCGCGTTTACCTCTCTGTGTCTCGCTGTTCTGTTTCTGGTCGCCTGGCTCGGCCACAGCTGTCGGTATGGCAACCTCACCTACACACCACACCAGACAGAGGAAGTGAGAGAGTTGACTCTGGGACCTGGCGTCGCCGGGTATAGAAACACAACCGCTAGAACAGACAGACGGCGTCATCGAGTATAGAAGCACAAGCGCTAGAACAGACAGATGGCGTCACCGGGTATAGAAGCACAACCGCTAGAACAGACACGGCGTCACGGGTATAGAAACACAACCGCTAGAACAGACGGGTATCGGGAAACACAAGCGCTAGAACAGACAGATGGCGTCACCGGGTATAGAAACACAACCGCTAGAACAGACAGATGCGTCACCGGGTATAGAAACACAACCGCTAGAACACAGAGGTATAGAAGCACAACCGCTAGAACAGACAGACGGCGTCAGATGCGTCACGGGTATAGAAACACAACCGCTAGAACAGACAGACGGCGTCACCGGGTATAGAAGCACAACCGCTAGAACAGACAGACGGCGTCACCGGGTATAGAAACACAACCGCTAGAACGGACAGACGGCATCACCGGGTATAGAAGCACAACCGCTAGAACAGACAAACGGCATCACCGGGTATAGAAGCACAACCGCTAGAACAGACAGACGGCGTCACCGGGTATAGAAACACAACCGCTAGAACGGACAGACGGCATCACCGGGTATAGAAGCACAACCGCTAGAACAGACAGACGGCGTCACCGGGTATAGAAACACAACCGCTAGAACGGACAGACGGCATCACCGGGTATAGAAACACAACCGCTAGAACAGACAGACGGCATCATAGAAACACAACCACTAGAAGCACCTGTTTCTAAACTCCTTACCAGTCTGTATGTCCACATTAAAGTGGAGCGACTCTGGGACCTCACCAGGTATAGAAACACAACCACTAGAAGCACCTGTTTCTAAACTCCTTACCAGTCTGTATGTCCACATTAAAGTGGAGTGACTCTGGGACCTCACCAGGTATAGAAACACAACCACTAGAAGCACCTGTTTCTAAACTCCTTACCAGTCTGTATGTCCACATTAAAGTGGAGAGACTCTGGGACCTCACCAGGTATAGAAACACAACCACTAGAAGCACCTGTTTCTAAACTCCTTATCAGTCTGTATGTCCACATTAAAGTGGAGAGACTCTGGGACCTCACCAGGTATAGAAACACAACCACTAGAAGCACCTGTTTCTAAACTCCTTACCAGTCTGTATGTCCACATTAAAGTCCAGGTCAAACAGAGCATCTGAAACAGAGAGAAAAATGCTTTGAGTCGATCAGTGTGTGTGTGTGTGTGTGTGTGTGTGTGTGTGTGTGTGTGTGTGTGTGTGTGTGTGTGTGTGTGTGTGTGTGTAACTTACCATTGAAGGCAAAAGGGAAATCCTCATGTTCCAGAAAGACATCCAGGTCTAATTCTGAGAAACAGGAAGAAAACAGTCAAACAGCCAATCACCTTCCCTGGTTCTGAATAAACAGCCAATCATCTTCCCTGGTTCTGACTAAACAGCCGATCACCTTCCCTGGTTCTGACTAAACAGCCAATCACCTTCCCTGGTTCTGACTAAACAGCCAATCACCTTCCCTGGTTCTGACTAAACAGCCAATTGCCTTCCCTGGTTCTGACTAAACAGCCAATCACCTTCCCCGGCTGTGACTAAACAGCCAATCACCTTCCCTGGTTCTGACTAAACAGCCAATCAGCTTCCCTGGTTCTGACTAAACAGCCAATCACCTTCCCTGGTTCCGACTAAACAGCCAATCACCTTCCCCGGCTGTGACTAAACAGCCAATCACCTTCAATGGTTCTGACTAAACAGCCAATCACCTTCCCTGGTTCTGACTAAACAGCCAATCACCCCCCCGGCTGTGACTAAACAGCCAATCACCTTCCCTGGTTCTGAATAAACAGCCAATCATCTTCCCTGGTTCTGACTAAACAGCCAATCACCTTCACTGGTTCTGACTAAACAGCCAATCACCTTCCCTGGTTCTGACTAAACAGCCAATTGCCTTCCCTGGTTCTGACTAAACAGCCAATCACCTTCCCTGGTTCTGACTAAACAGCCAATCACCTTCCCCGCTGTGACTAAACAGCCAATCACCTTCCCTGGTTCTGACTAAACAGCCAATCACCTTCCTGGTTCTGACTAAACAGCCAATCACCTTCCCCGGCTGTGACTAAACAGCCAATCACTTTACCTGGCTGTGACTAAACAGGAAGTGAAGTGAATATTATAACAACAACTATATCCGTTCCCTCGTGAGTGAAAGGTTCTTGGGGCGCCCGGAAAGACACCTTTCCAAGGTGAGCAGGACTATTAGGAGATGGAGACACAAACGAAGTCGGGAGAAA
>NW_026281297.1:0-65877 GCF_023373465.1 Oncorhynchus keta
CACCAAACTGATACCAATTGACACCAAACCCACTTTTTCCAACTCATTTAGAAGCCAACTATCATATATGTCAGAGCAGGCCCATAATTCACAGCGCCTTTAGTTTAAAACATAATAAAAACGTAAAACACATAGTTACGTTCTAGCTGCGGGTCCAGGTCAGACATTATGTGAAGGCCTATGTGAGGCGACCCCGAATCCCGAGTTTCGGCTCGATAGGTCCTTCGGTGCCCGAGTAAAACCCTAATTGGTGCTGAAAATCCACTTTTTTCCATGCCTTGCTATGGGGTCCTTGAATGAGCTATCGGACCGAAACGTTGGGGTCCGTCTCTATGGGCCGAGCCGGTTCCAATGCACCTAGTCTTGTGTCTCTGAGACTTTTCTAAATGTCGCCATTTTCGTAATGGTCAAAATGAATTGAAATCATTGCAAATGTACGAGGCTATTTCTCGGTCCGAGAACCTTCTAGAGCCACCTAACTCACCACGCACTATCGACCCGAGGTCTAGAACAGGTTTCTAAAGTTTGAACTCTAGGTCTGACGGTTCTTTTTAGCTCGAACAAAGCTAACTATTGGAGGCACTGTCTGTCTCTACAACCCCAATACGTCCCTCCTTCCAAGTTGTGTGTCTGTGTGATTTAGTTTTCCTTTGAAATTTTATGGGAAAAATGACTGATTTACAGTTCATGGGGGTTGCCTAATCACACATATGAAGTTTTGGACAGATCTGACTTTTTTAACCCCTCGAAACAGCCCCTGAGACACCAATTAAGGCACTTCCGGTTGGCACAGGAAGCTATAAGTCAACACATATCCTCACTGGGCTATGCTTTTACAGAATCCTGTGTTTTAAGTCCTTACGTTAAGAATTGACTGATTTACACAGGGTTGAATGCACTATGTCTATCAAACTGCAGGCAGGTAATGGAAAAACACTTTTAGGGTGATTTTAACCACTTCCGGTTGGTCCAGGAAGCCTAGAATCAACACAGGTAGACCTCATACTGGCCTGATGGACTGTTATCAAAGACAGGTTCATACGGCATTCATAACCCATATAGACTTCAGGTTGAATTTAGGGGTGCAGGCAATGTATTCCTATGGGGAGAGAAGTCAATGCAAACTATTTGAAGTAAACACCTTCTTTTAACTATTAAGGGTTAATGCCACACGGTCAACGTTAGGCTTGCACGGATCGGAAGGACCTTAGGAACGTACCTGAGGTCGAATTGTGCTTCTCACCCTAACGGTTCTCTCACTGTCACCCAAAAGCAAATGACGTTGTGGGGCAGGCTTCATTTTGGGCCTACTTTTCTAATGGTCGCTGCGCTCAGACCGAGCGAGCTACGGTCAAGCGGGATATCTCGTTGAACTCGGCACGGCCTAGAGATTATGTTTATGCCATTGCCTGCTCTCTGTGTCTTTGAGAACCGCACTTTTCACTCCAGCCTTGCTGTGTGTGCGTGTGAGAGCTTTTCTTTGACATCTGTTGGGAGAAATGACTGATTTACAGTTCATGAGGGTTACCTAGTCACACATATGAAGTTTTGAAAAGATCTGACCTTTTTAACCCTTGGAAACTGCCACTGTGACATCATTAAAGGCACTTCCGGTTGGCACAGGAAGCTATAAGTAAACCCATGTCTTGATTGACATAGAAACTTACAGAATCCTGAGTTTTAAGTCCTTACGTTAAGAATTGACTGATTTACACAGGGTTGAATGCACTATGTCTATCAAACTGCAGGCAGGTAATGGAAAAACACTTTTAGGGTGATTTTAACCACTTCCGGTTGGTCCAGGAAGCCTAGAATCAACACAGGTAGACCTCATACTGGCCTGATGGACTGTTATCAAAGACAGGTTCATACGGCATTCATAACCCATATAGACTTCAGGTTGAATTTAGGGGTGCAGGCAATGTATTCCTATGGGGAGAGAAATCAATGCAAACTATTTGAAGTAAACACCTTCTTTTAACTATTAAGGGTTAATGCCACACGGTCAAGGTTAGGCTTGCACGGATCGGAAGGACCTTAGGAACGTACCTGAGGTCGAATTGTGCTTCTCACCCTAACGGTTCTCTCACTGTCACCCAAAAGCAAATGACGTTGTGGGGCAGGCTTCATTTTGGGCCTACTTTTCTAATGGTCGCTGCGCTCAGACCGAGCGAGCTACGGTCAAGCGGGATATCTCGTTGAACTCGGCACGGCCTAGACATTATGTTTATGCCATTGCCTGCTCTCTGTGTCTTTGAGAACCACACTTTTTCACTCCATCCTTGCTGTGTGTGCGTGTGAGAGCTTTTCTTTGACATCTGTTGGGAGAGATGACTGATTTACAGTTCATGAGGGTTACCTAGTCACACATATGAAGTTTTGAAAAGATCTGACTTTTTAACCCCTCAAAACAGCCCCTGAGACACCAATTAAGGCACTTCCGGTTGTCACAGGAAGCTATAAGTCAACATATATCCTCACTGGGCTATGCTTTTACAGAATCCTGAGTTTTAAGTCCTTACGTTAAGAATTGACTGATTTACACAGGGTTGAATGCACTATGTCTATCAAACTGCAGGCAGGTAATGGAAAAACACTTTTAGGGTGATTTTAACCACTTCCGGTTGGTCCAGGAAGCTTAGAATCAACACAGGTAGACCTCATACTGGCCTGATGGACTGTTACCAAAGACAGGTTCATACGGCATTCATAACCCATATAGACTTCAGGTTGAATTTAGGGGTAAAGGCAATGTATTCCTATGGGGAGAGAAGTCAATGCAAACTCTTTGAAGTAAACACCTTCTTTTAACTATTAAGGGTTAATGCCACACGGTCAAGGTTAGGCTTGCACGGATCGGAAGGACCTTAGGAACGTACCTGAGGTCGAATTGTGCTTCTCACCCTAACGGTTCTCTCACTGTCACCCAAAAGCAAATGACATTGAGGGCCAGGCTTCCTTTTGCGCCTTCTTTTTTTTCAAGGTCGCTGCACTCAGAGCGAGCTACGGTCAAGCGGGCGTCTCGTTGAACTCTGCACAGCCTGGAGACTATGGTGATGCCATTTTTTGTGTTGATTTCAGAATGCCATTTTGGTGATGGTCCCTCTCCGTTTAAACATATTGCTAATGTACAAAAGTCAACTAGCAAGTCAGTGTCCACCAGTCAATTAGATGTCATTCTGACACCAAACTGATACCAATTGACACCAAACCCACTTTTTCCAACTCATTTAGAAGCCAACTATCACATATGTCAGAGCAGGCCCATAATTCACAGCGCCATTAGTTTAAAACATAATAAAAACGTAAAACACATAGTTACGTTCTAGCTGCGGGTCCAGGTCAGACATTATGTGAAGGCCTATGTGAGGCGACCCCGAATCCCGAGTTTCGGCTCGATAGGTCCTTCGGTGCCCGAGTAAAACCCTAATTGGTGCTGAAAATCCACTTTTTCCATGCCTTGCTATGGGGTCCTTGAATGAGCTATCGGACCGAAACGTTGGGGTCCGTCTCTATGGGCCGAGCCGGTTCCAATGCACCTAGTCTTGTGTCTCTGAGACTTTTCTAAATGTCGCCATTTTCGTAATGGTCAAAATGAATTGAAATCATTGCAAATGTACGAGGCTATTTCTCGGTCCGAGAACCTTCTAGAGCCACCTAACTCACCACGCACTATCGACCCGAGGTCTAGAACAGGTTTCTAAAGTTTCGGAACTCTAGGTCTGACGGTTCTTTTTAGCTCGAACAAAGCTAACTATTGGAGGCACTGTCTGTCTCTACAACCCCCAATACGTCCCTCCTTCCAAGTTGTGTGTCTGTGTGATTTAGTTTTCCTTTGAAATTTTATGGGAAAAATGACTGATTTACAGTTCATGGGGGTTGCCTAATCACACATATGAAGTTTTGGACAGATCTGACTTTTTTAACCCCTCGAAACAGCCCCTGAGACACCAATTAAGGCACTTCCGGTTGTCACAGGAAGCTATAAGTCAACACATATCCTCACTGGGCTATGCTTTTACAGAATCCTGAGTTTTAAGTCCTTACGTTAAGAATTGACTGATTTACACAGGGTTGAATGCACTATGTCTATCAAACTGCAGGCAGGTAATGGAAAAACACTTTTAGGGTGATTTTAACCACTTCCGGTTGGTCCAGGAAGCTTAGAATCAACACAGGTAGACCTCATACTGGCCTGATGGACTGTTACCAAAGACAGGTTCATACGGCATTCATAACCCATATAGACTTCAGGTTGAATTTAGGGGTGCAGGCAATGTATTCCTATGGGGAGAGAAGTCAATGCAAACTATTTGAAGTAAACACCATCTTTTAACTATTAAGGGTTAATGCCACACTGTCAACGTTAGGCTTGCACGGATCGGAAGGACCTTAGGAACATACCTGAGGTCGAATTGTGCTTCTCACCCTAACGGTTCTCTCACTGTCACCCAAAAGCAAATGACGTTGTGGGGCAGGCTTCATTTTGGGCCTACTTTTCTAATGGTCGCTGCGCTCAGACCGAGCGAGCTACGGTCAAGCGGGATATCTCGTTGAACTCGGCACGGCCTAGACATTATGTTTATGCCATTGCCTGCTCTCTGTGTCTTTAAGAACCACACTTTTTCACTCCATCCTTGCTGTGTGTGCGTGTGAGAGCTTTTCTTTGACATCTGCTGGGAGAAATGACTGATTTACAGTTCATGAGGGTTACCTAGTCACACATATGAAGTTTTGAAAAGATCTGACCTTTTTAACCCATGGAAACTGCCACTGTGACACCATTAAAGGCACTTCCGGTTGGCACAGGAAGCTATAAATAAACTCATATCATGATTGGGGTATGCCTTTACAGAATCCCGAGTTTTAAGTCTTTACGTTAAGAACTGAGTTATTTACGGAGGGTTTAGTGAGTGTGTGTTATTTCAGAAAATCATAGAAAATCACAGAAATCTCGCAGAGCTCCGCAGCACACTTTAAAAAGATTCGTAAGAACAACCTGCAACTGGATCTGTAACCGTTGAAAAAAAAAACACCTATCCGTGAACATCACCAAGGTGTCGTTGTACGATTTCTCTTAAATGACGATAGATAAATGGCTGGTTCTTTTTTATTGACACCGGAGGCTCCTTGACTTTGACGTGAAGTGGAAAAATAATTTCTCTATTTTCATTTTGGACCTTTAATCCCAGATAAATGGCCATAACTCAAAAACCGTTGAGGCCTAGACGCCATCTTGTTCGGGGCCAACTGCCCATTATGCCGCCCCTACGCTCACCGAGTTTCGGCTTCTAAATATTTTCAGTTTTCGAGATAAGGCCCCGTCGTGAATCGTGATGTTTTGTAGCAATAGCCATATGATTGCTTATGCCCTCTTGTGGGAATTTCCGGGACATGGGAAAAATGACATAAATCTTATTATTTTTGTAAACGGAAACCGAATGTCCGACAACGTTCATTTGATGACTTCCTGGTAGGCCCTGCCGGCCCTGCCGTTGAATTTTACAAACGATTTCGGCTAGTAAGGGACCGTACATTTGGCATGGACAAACCATATACACATTGGTGTACCTAGTATTAAGGACGTTGATTTGCAAAGTATATTGGAAATGCCTCATGGTGTATTGCAAATGCCAGTTGTAACACTTTTCTTTCAACAGGGGGCAAATGCACGTGCTCCACCGGGGTTTTTCATATTGGATATTAACCCAAATCAATGTCCAAAAGTAAAATTTTCAAAAAAAATGAAACTTTTTTCAAAACTTATCACCCCTTCCAAAAAGTGCTTTCTGGTTGTTTTCAAATTCTTTGATTTTTTGTCAATTACACATGTGTAAGAACTGTATGAATATACTTTTGTCCAATTTTATTATCATAATTTTTGAAAAAAACATTTTTTAATGCGCATAAGGAATATGTTTTGTCCAATTCCAATATGATTTCATAGGAATCAAAAGTCAAAAGTCAAAAATGTCAAAACTTTTGTGTAAAACTTCACACACCCATAAAAAAGTGCTTTCTGGACCGTTTTTCGAAATTCTTTCGATTTTTGTCAATTACACATGTGTAAGAACTGTATGAATATACTTTTGTCCAATTTTATTATCATTTTTTTTATTTTTTTTTTATATGCGCATAAGGAATATGTTTTGTCCAATTTCAATATGATTTCATAGGAAGTCAAAGTCAAAAGTCAAAAATGTCAAAATTTTGTAAAAACTTCACACACCCATAAAAAAGTGCTTTCTGGATGTTTTTCGAAATTCTTTCGATTTTTTGTCAATTACACATGATGTAAGAACTGTATGAATATACTTTTGTCCAATTTTATTATCATAATTTTTTTTTTTTTTTTTACATGCGCATAAGGAATATGTTTTTCCAATTTCAATATGATTTCATAGGAAGTCAAAGTCAAAAGTCAAAAATGTCAAAATTTTGTAAAAACTTCACACACCCTTAAAAAGTGCTTTCTGGACCGTTTTTTGAAATCTTTCAATTTTTTTGTCAATTACACATGTGTAAGAACTGTATGAATATATTTTTGTCCAATTTTATTATCATGTTTTTTATATATTTTTTTAAATTGTGCATAACGTGCATTTTTTGTGGGCCAAATGACATAAGAAATTTGACATGCTCAAAATCCTGCAGAAATGCAAAATTGACTGGCCTGATGAACTCGGGATGGCCGGGCAGTGATAGTTGTTCCTTTCCATCACTCGTTGTGTTGACTTCATCATGTCCATTTTGTGATGTTTTTCACTATATAATCATATTGCAAGTGCACGTGCATTTGCAATATGTTTCAATGTGCATTTACCATATGAAATTTGACCTTGCTCAAAAATGCAAAATTGACTGGTCTGATGAACACAGGATGGCCGAGCAGTGATAGTTGTACATTTCCATCACTCGTTGTGTTGATTTCATCATGTCCATTTGTTTATGTTTTTTCACTTTTGCAAATCACTGTGCATTTGCACGTGCATGGTGCAACTGGGTAGGTACCATCAAAAATGGTTGTCATGCATAAAAATCCGGTCATTCTGAATTAATGCTGGCTGATGGGAACACAGGATGGCCGGGCAGTGATAGTTGTTCATTTCCATCACTCGTTGTGTTGATTTCATCATGTCCATTAGGTGATGTTTTTTTCACTATAGAATCATATTGCAAATGCACGTGCATTGTTTGCAACTATGTAACCCAAAATTAAAAATATGAAATTTGAAATGCAAAATTCAAAATTGACTGGTCTGATGGACCAGGATGCGAGCAGTGATAGTACCCTACGTGAAACAGCCCGTTGTGTTGATTTCATCATGTCCATTAGGTGATGTTTTTTGGACTGTTTAAATCATATTGCAAATGGATATGCATGTTGTGCAACTGGTGATTGAAAATAGGCACCTTAACCCCCATAAAAATTTGAAATGCAAAACCGGTCATTCTGATATTAATTGACTGGTCTATGGGAACACAGGATGGCCGGGCAGTGATAGTTGTACATTTCCATCACTCGTTGTGTTGATTTCATCATGTCCATTAGGTGATGTTTTTCACTATAGAATCATATTGCAAGTGCACGTGCATTTGCAATATGTTTCAATGTGCATTTACCATATGAAATTTGACATGCTCAAAAATGCAAAATTGACTGGTCTGATGAACACAGGATGGCCGAGCAGTGATAGTTGTACATTTCCATCACTCGTTGTGTTGATTTCATCATGTCCATTAGGTGATGTTTTCACTATAGAATCATATTGTAAGTGCACGTGCATTTGCAATATGTTTCAATGTGCATTTACCATATGAAATTTGACATGCTCAAAAATGCAAAATTGACTGGTCTGATGAACACAGGATGGCTGAGCAGTGATAGTTGTACATTTCCATCACTCGTTGTGTTGATTTCATCATGTCCATTTGGTGATGTTTTTTCACTATAGAATCATATTGCAAAGTCACGTGCATTTGCAATATGTTTCAATGTGCATTTACCATATGAAATTTGATCATGCTCAAAAATGCAGGAAAAATTGACTGGTCTGATGAACACAGGATGGCCGAGCAGTGATAGTTGTTCATTTCCATCACTTGTTGTGTTGATTTCATCATGTCCATTAGGTGATGTTTTTTCACTATAGAATCATATTGCAAATGCACGTGCATTGTTGTGCAACTGGTAACCCAAAAATAAAAATATGGTTGTAAATGCATTTACCGGTGACGCCTATTGTCCATGCCCGCTATGGGAGTACCCTACTACGGCCCTCTATCTATGAGGCCGTCCTGAGTGCTTTATGGACTGTTTAAAATATTCTGATGGATACAATTGTTGTGCATGATTGAAAATGCAACTGGTGATTGAAAATGGCACCTGGTAAGTTGTTCCTTTCCATCAAAAAATATAGGTTGTAAATGCATTTACCGGTCATTCTGATATTAATGCAAAATGCTTAAATTGACGCTATGGGAACACAGGATGGCCGAGCAGTGATAGTTGTACATTTCCATCACTCGTTGTGTTGATTTCATCATGTCCGTTAGGTGATGTTTTTCACTATAGAATCATATTGTAAGTGCACGTGCATTTGCAATATGTTTCAATGTGCATTTACCATATGAAATTTGACATGCTCAAAAATGCAAAATTGACTGGTCTGATGAACACAGGATGGCACGAGCAGTGATAGTTGTACATTTCCATCACTCGTTGTGTTGATTTCATCATGTCCATTTGTTTATGTTTTCTCACTTTTGCAAATGTCACTGTGCATTTGCAATATGGTTCAATGTTGGCAGGTACCATCATCTGAATTTGTCATGCTATAAAAATCCTGCAGGAATGTGAAATTGACTGGTCCGATGAACTCAGGACAGCTGGGCAGTGATTCTGGTTCATCTCCATGGCTCGTTGTGTTGATTTCAGAATGTCCTTTTGGTGATGGTCCCTCTCCGTTTAAACATATTGCTAATGTACAAAAGTCAACTAGCAAGTCAGTGTCCACCAGTCAATTAGATGTCATTCTGACACCAAACTGATACCAATTGACACCAAACCCACTTTTTCCAACTCATTTAGAAGCCAACTATCACATATGTCAGAGCAGGCCCATAATTCACAGCGCCATTAGTTTAAAACATAATAAAAACGTAAAACACATAGTTACGTTCTAGCTGCGGGTCCAGGTCAGACATTATGTGAAGGCCTATGTGAGGCGACCCCGAATCCCGAGTTTCGGCTCGATAGGTCCTTCGGTGCCCGAGTAAAACCCTAATTGGTGCTGAAAATCCATTTTTTCCATGCCTTGCTATGGGGTCCTTGAATGAGCTATCGGACCGAAACGTTGGGGTCCGTCTCTAAGGGCCCGAGCCGGTTTCAATGCACCTAGTCTTGTGTCTCTGAGACTTTTCTAAATGTCGCCATTTTCGTAATGGTCAAAATGAATTGAAGTCATTGCAAATGTACGAGGCTATTTCTCGGTCCGAGAACCTTCTAGAGCCACCTAACTCACCACGCACTATCGACCCGAGGTCTAGAACAGGTTTCTAAAGTTTCGGAACTCTAGGTCTGACGGTTCTTTTAGCTCGAACAAAGCTAACTATTGGAGGCACTGTCTGTCTCTACAAACCCCAATACGTCCCTCCTTCCAAGTTGTGTGTCTGTGTGATTTAGTTTTCCTTTGAAATTTTATGGGAAAAATGACTGATTTACAGTTCATGGGGTTGCCTAATCACACATATGAAGTTTTGGACAGATCTGACTTTTTAACCCCTCGAAACAGCCCCTGAGACACCAATTAAGGCACTTCCGGTTGTCACAGGAAGCTATAAGTCAACACATATCCTCACTGGGCTATGCTTTTACAGAATCCTGAGTTTTAAGTCCTTACGTTAAGAATTGACTGATTTACACAGGGTTGAATGCACTATGTCTATCAAACTGCAGGCAGGTAATGGAAAAACACTTTTAGGGTGATTTTAACCACTTCCGGTTGGTCCAGGAAGCTTAGAATCAACACAGGTAGACCTCATACTGGCCTGATGGACTGTTCAAAGACAGGTTCATACGGCATTCATAACCCATATAGACTTCAGGTTGAATTTAGGGGTGCAGGCAATGTATTCCTATGGGGAGAGAAGTCAATGCAAACTCTTTGAAGTAAACACCTTCTTTTAACTATTAAGGGTTAATGCCACACGGTCAACGTTAGGCTTGCACGGATCGGAAGGACCTTAGGAACATACCTGAGGTCGAATTGTGCTTCTCACCCTAACGGTTCTCTCACTGTCACCCAAAAGCAAATGACGTTGTGGGGCAGGCTTCATTTTGGGCCTACTTTTCTAATGGTCGCTGCGCTCAGACCGAGCGAGCTACGGTCAAGCGGGATATCTCGTTGAACTCGGCACGGCCTAGACATTATGTTTATGCCATTGCCTGCTCTCTGTGTCTTTGAGAACCACACTTTTCACTCCATCCTTGCTGTGTGTGCGTGTGAGAGCTTTTCTTTGACATCTGCTGGGAGAAATGACTGATTTACAGTTCAGGAGGGTTACCTGGTCACACATATGAAGTTTTGGAGAGATGTGACTTTTCTAACCCTTCAAAACAGACAGTGTGACCCAATTAAAGGCACTTCCGGTTGGCACAGGAAGCTATAAGTAAACACATGTCTTGATTGACATTGATTTACAGAATCCTGAGTTTTAAGTCTTTAAGTTAAGAATTGACTGATCTATGATCTACACAGTGTTGAATGCAGTCATTTTCACCTTTGAAGGTTATGTACATCAAAACTCCTTTTGGGTCAATCTAACCACTTCCGGTTGCTCCAGGAAGCTTAGAATCGACACAGGTAGACCTCATAGTGGTCTGATGGACTGTCATAGAAGACAGGTTCATAAGGCATTCATAACCCACATAGGCTTCAGGTTGAATTTAGAGGTGCAGGCAATGTATTCCTATGGGGAGAGAAGTCAATGCAAACTCTTTGATGTAAACACCTTCTTTTAACTATTAAGGGTTAATGCCACAGGGTCAAGGTTAGGCTTGCAGTGATAGTTGTACATTTCCGCGGATCGGGAGGACCTTAGGAACGTACCTGAGGTCGAATTGTGCTTCTCACCCTAACGGTTCTCTCACTGTCACCCAAAAGCAAATGACATTGAGGGCCAGGCTTGGTTTTGGTTCTTTTTTTTCAAGGTCACTGCACTCAGAGCGAGCTACGGTCAAGCGGGCGTCTCGTTGAACTCGGCACAGCCTGGAGACTATGGTGATGCCATTTTTGTGTTGATTTCAGAATGCCATTTTGGTGATGGTCCCTCTCCGTTTAAACATATTGCTAATGTACAAAAGTCAACTAGCAAGTCAGTGTCCATCAGTCAATTAGATGTCATTTTGACACCAAACTGATACCAATTGACACCAAACCCACTTTTTCCAACTCATTTAGAAGCCAACTATCACATATGTCAGAGCAGGCCCATAATTCACAGCGCCATTAGTTTAAAACATAATAAAAACGTAAAACACATAGTTACGTTCTAGCTGCGGGTCCAGGTCAGACATTATATGTGAAGGCCTATGTGAGGCGACCCCGAATCCCGAGTTTCGGCTCGATAGGTCCTTCGGTGCCCGAGTAAAACCCTAATTGGTGCTGAAAATCCACTTTTTTCCATGCCTTGCTATGGGGTCCTTGAATGAGCTATCGGACCGAAACGTTGGGGTCCGTCTCTATGGGCCGAGCCGGTTTCAATGCACCTAGTCTTGTGTCTCTGAGACTTTTCTAAATGTCGCCATTTTCGTAATGGTCAAAATGAATTGAAGTCATTGCAAATGTACGAGGCTATTTCTCGGTCCGAGAACCTTCTAGAGCCACCTAACTCACCACGCACTATCGACCCGAGGTCTAGAACAGGTTTCTAAAGTTTCGGAACTCTAGGTCTGACGGTTCTTTTTTAGCTCGAACAAAGCTAACTATTGGAGGCACTGTCTGTCTCTACAAACCCCAATACGTCCCTCCTTCCAAGTTGTGTGTCTGTGTGATTTAGTTTTCCTTTGAAATTTTATGGGAAAAATGACTGATTTACAGTTCATGGGGGTTGCCTAATCACACATATGAAGTTTTGGACAGATCTGACTTTTTTAACCCCTCGAAACAGCCCCTGAGACACCAATTAAGGCACTTCCGGTTGTCACAGGAAGCTATAAGTCAACACATATCCTCACTGGGCTATGCTTTTACAGAATCCTGAGTTTTAAGTCCTTACGTTAAGAATTGACTGATTTACACAGGGTTGAATGCACTATGTCTATCAAACTGCAGGCAGGTAATGGAAAAACACTTTTAGGGTGATTTTAACCACTTCCGGTTGGTCCAGGAAGCTTAGAATCAACACAGGTAGACCTCATACTGGCCTGATGGACTGTTACCAAAGACAGGTTCATACGGCATTCATAACCCATATAGACTTCAGGTTGAATTTAGGGGTAAAGGCAATGTATTCCTATGGGGAGAGAAGTCAATGCAAACTCTTTGAAGTAAACACCTTCTTTTAACTATTAAGGGTTAATGCCACACGGTCAACGTTAGGCTTGCACGGATCGGAAGGACCTTAGGAACATACCTGAGGTCGAATTGTGCTTCTCACCCTAACGGTTCTCTCACTGTCACCCAAAAGCAAATGACGTTGTGGGGCAGGCTTCATTTTGGGCCTAATTTTCTAATGGTCGCTGCGCTCAGACCGAGCGAGCTACGGTCAAGCGGGATATCTCGTTGAACTCGGCACGGCCTAGAGATTATTATGTTTATGCCATTGCCTGCTCTCTGTGTCTTTGAGAACCGCACTTTTCACTCCATCCTTGCTGTGTGTGCGTGTGAGAGATTTTCTTTGACATCTGTTGGGAGAAATGACTGATTTACAGTTCATGAGGGTTACCTAGTCACACATATGAAGTTTTGAAAAGATCTGACCTTTTTAACCCATGGAAACTGCCACTGTGACACCATTAAAGGCACTTCCGGTTGGCACAGGAAGCTATAAATAAACTCATATCATGATTGGGGTATGCCTTTACAGAATCCTGAGTTTTAAGTCTTTACGTTAAGAACTGAGTTATTTACGGAGGGTTTAGTGAGTGTGTGTTATTTCAGAAAATCATAGAAAATCACAGAAATCTAACAGAGCTCCGCAGCACACTTTAAAAAGATTCGTAAGAACAACCTGCAACTGGATCTGTAACCGTTGAAAAAAAAAAAAAACACCTATCCGTGAACATCACCAAGGTGTCGTTGTGCGATTTCTCTTAAATGACGATAGATAAATGGCTGGTTCTTTTTTATTGACACCGGAGGCTCCTTGACTTTGACGTGAAGTGGAAAAATAATTTCTCTATTTTCATTTTGGACCTTTAATCCCAGATAAATGGCCATAACTCAAAAACCGTTGAGGCCTAGACGCCATCTTGTTCGGGGCCAACTGCCCATTATGCCGCCCCTACGCTCACCGAGTTTCGGCTTCTAAATATTTTCAGTTTTCGAGATAAGGCCCCGTCGTGAATCGTGATGTTTTGTAGCAATAGCCATATGATTGCTTATGCCCTCTTGTGGGAATTTCCGGGACATGGGAAAAATGACATAAATCTTATTATTTTTGTAAAACGGAAACCGAATGTCCGACAAGTTCATTTGATGACTTCCTGGTAGGTCCGGCCCTGCCGCTCGGCCAGGACGCCGTAAACACATGTCTTGAATTTACAAACGATTTCGGACGTCTAGTAAGGGACTTTACATTTGCAATATGGACTTTCTCACTAACCATACAGGTACTGCCGAAATCTTCCCTTAAGGTATGTAATTTTTCACTGTAGAATCATACCACTTTTATAGCATGACAGGAATTTGTGAGTAAATGCACAGGTAGACCTCATATGGCTGATGGTGCATTTGCAATACAGGTTCA
The DNA here is from genome assembly GCF_023373465.1 of Oncorhynchus keta. Classification (NCBI taxonomy): domain Eukaryota; kingdom Metazoa; phylum Chordata; class Actinopteri; order Salmoniformes; family Salmonidae; genus Oncorhynchus; species Oncorhynchus keta. Next base: position 13,972 of record NW_026281297.1, read on the forward strand.
TAAGGCATTCATAACCCATCATAGGCTTCAGGTTGAATTTCAGGCAATGTATTCCTGGGGGCAGAAATGCAAACTCTTTGACTGGCCTCTTTGAACAAGGGTTAATGCCCGGGCATTGATAGTGGGTCTTCTCCATCGGAGGACCGTTGTGTTGATTTCATTATGTCCATTTGTTTATGTTTTCTCACTAACGGTTTTCATAGTCACTGTGCATTTGCAATATGGTTCAATGGGCATTTACCATCTGAATTTGTCATGCTATAAAAATCCTGCAGGAATGCGAAATTGACTGGCCCGATGAACTCTGGATGGCTGGGAGTGATTCTGGTTGATCTCATTTTTGGTTGATTTCAGAGTGTCATTTTGGTGATGGTCCCCTCACTGTTTAAACATATTGCAAATGGACAAAAGTCACCAGCAATTCAGTGTCCATCAGTCAATTAGAGTCATTCTGACACCAAACTGATACAAACTGACACCAAACCCACTTTTTCCAACTCATTTAGTAGCCAACTATCACATACTTCAGAGCAGGCCCAAAATTCACAGCGCCATTCGGTTCAAACCATAATAAAAACGTAAAACACAAATAACGTTCTAGCTGCGGGTCCATTTCTGATGTCATGTTTAGGCCTAGCTGAGGCGACCCCGAATCCAAAGTTTCGGCTTGATAGGTAATTTAGTGCCCGAGCTAAACCCTAATTGGTGCTGAAAATTAACTTTTTTCCATGACTTGCTACGGGGTCCTTGAATGAGCTATCAGACAGGAATGTTGGGGTCCGTCTATATGGGCCGAGATGGTCGCAATGCACGTAGTCTTGTGTCTCTGGGACTTTTCTAAATGTCGTCATTTTCGTAATGGTCAAAAATGAATTGAAATCATTGCAAATGTACGAGGCTATTTCTCGGTCCGAGAACCTTCTAGAGCCACCTAACTCACCACGCACTATCGGCCTGAGGTCTAGAACAGGTTTCTAAAGTTTCGGAACTCTAGGTCTGACGGTTCTTTAAAAGTTCCAACAAGGTTAACCCCGAATGCAGGCAGTGTGTGTGTGTGATTTAGTTTTCCTTTGAAATTCTATGGGAAGAATGACTGATTTACAGTTCATGGGGTTGCCTAATCACATATATGAAGTTTTGGACAGATCTGACTTTTTAACCCCTCGAAACAGCCCCTGAGACACCAATTATGGCACTTCCGGTTGGCACAGGAAGCTATAAGTAAACACATATCCTCATTGGGGTATGCTTTTACAGAATCCTGAGTTTTAAGTCTTTACGTTAAGAACTGACTGATTTACACAGGGTTAAATGCACTATATCTATCAAACTGCAGGCAGGGTATGGATATACATTTTTAGGGTGATTTTAACCACTTCCGGTTGGTCCAGGAAGCTTAGAATCAACACAGGTAGACCTTGTAGTGGCCTGATGGACTCTCACCGAAGACAGGTCAATACGAGATTCATAACCCACATAGGCTTCAGGTTGAATTTAGGGGTGCAGGCAATGTATTCCTATGGGGAAAGAAGTCAATGCAAACTGTTTTATGTAAACACCTTCTTTTAACTGTTAACCTGTTACTCCTACCCCCTACTTTTTCGAACATTCTGTTAAAAATCGTGCAACATTTCAGCGCCCTGCTACTCATGCCAGGAATATAGTACATTTACATTTAAGTCATTTAGCAGACGCTCTTATCCAGAGCGACTTACAAATTGGTGCATTCACCTTATGACATCCAGTGGAACAGCCACTTTACAATAGTGCATCTAAATCTTTTAGGGGGTGAGAAGGATTACTTATCCTATCCTAGGTATTCCTTAAAGAGGTGGGGTTTCAGGTGTCTCCGGAAGGTGGTGATTGACTCCGCTGTCCTGGCGTCGTGAGGGAGTTTGTTCCACCATTGGGGGGCCAGAGCAGCGAAGAGTTTTGACTGGGCTGAGCGGGAACTGTACTTCCTCAGTGGTAGGGAGGCGAGCAGGCCAGAGGTGGATGAACGCAGTGCCCTTGTTTGGGTGTAGGGCCTGATCAGAGCTTGGAGGTACTGAGGTGCCGTTCCCCTCACAGCTCCGTAGGCAAGCACCATGGTCTTGTAGCGGATGCGAGCTTCAACTGCAAGCCAGTGGAGAGAGCGGAGGAGCGGGGTGACGTGAGAGAACTTGGGAAGGTTGAACACCAGACGGGCTGTGGCGTTCTGGATGAGTTGTAGGGGTTTAATGGCACAGGCAGGGAGCCCAGCCAACAGCGAGTTGCAGTAATCCAGACGGGAGATGACAAGTGCCTGGATTAGGACCTGCGCCACTTCCTGTGTGAGGCAGGGTCGTACTCTGCGGATGTTGTAGAGCATGAACCTACAGGAACGGGCCACCGCCTTGATGTTAGTTGAGAACGACAGGGTGTTGTCCAGGATCACGCCAAGGTTCTTAGCGCTCTGGGAGGAGGACACAATGGAGTTGTCAACCGTGATGGCGAGATCATGGAACGGGCAGTCCTTCCCCGGGAGGAAGAGCAGCTCCGTCTTGCCGAGGTTCAGCTTGAGGTGGTGATCCGTCATCCACACTGATATGTCTGCCAGACATGCAGAGATGCGATTCGCCACCTGGTCATCAGAAGGGGGAAAGGAGAAGATTAATTGTGTGTCGTCTGCATAGCAATGATAGGAGAGACCATGTGAGGTTATGACAGAGCCAAGTGACTTGGTGTATAGCGAGAATAGGAGAGGGCCTAGAACAGAGCCCTGGGGGACACCAGTGGTGAGAGCGCGTGGTGAGGAGACAGATTCTCGCCACGCCACCTGGTAGGAGCGACCTGTCAGGTAGGACGCAATCCAAGCGTGGGCCGCGCCGGAGATGCCCAACTCAGAGAGGGTGGAGAGGAGGATCTGATGGTTCACAGTATCGAAGGCAGCCGATAGGTCTAGAAGCATGAGAGCAGAGGAGAGAGAGTTAGCTTTAGCAGTGCGGAGCGCCTCCGTGATGCAGAGAAGAGCAGTCTCAGTTGAATGACTAGTCTTGAAACCTGACTGATTAGGATCAAGAAGGTCATTCTGAGAGAGATAGCGGGAGAGCTGGCCTAGGACGGCACGTTCAAGAGTTTTGGAGAGAAAAGAAAGAAGGGATACTGGTCTGTAGTTGTTGACATCGGAGGGATCGAGTGTAGGTTTTTTCAGAAGGGGTGCAACTCTCGCTCTCTTGAAGACGGAAGGGACGTGGCCAGCGGTCAGGGATGAGTTGATGAGCGGGGTGAGGTAAGGGAGAAGGTCTCCGGAAATGGTCTGGAGAAGAGAGGAGGGGATAGGGTCAAGCGGGCAGGTTGTTGGGCGGCCGGCCGTCACAAGACGCGAGATTTCATCTGGAGAGAGAGGGGAGAAAGAGGTCAGAGCACAGGGTAGGGCAGTGTGAGCAGAACCAGCGGTGTCGTTTGACTTAGCAAACGAGGATCGGATGTCGTCGACCTTCTTTTCAAAATGGTTGACGAAGTCATCTGCAGAGAGGAGGAGGGGGGGGAGGATTCAGGAGGGAGGAGAAGGTGGCAAAGAGCTTCCTAGGGTTAGAGGCAGATGCTTGGAATTTAGAATGGTAGAAAGTGGCTTTAGCAGCAGAGACAGAGGAGGAAAATGTAGAGAGGAGGGAGTGAAAGGATGCCAGGTCCGCAGGGAGGCGAGTTTTCCTCCATTTCCGCCTCGGCTGCCCGGAGCCCTGTTCTGTGAGCTCGCAATGAGTCGTCGAGCCACGGAGCGGGAGGGAGGACCGAGCCGGCCTGGAGGATAGGGGACATAGAGAGTCAAAGGATGCAGAAAGGGAGGAGAGGAGGGTTGAGGAGGCAGAATCAGGAGATAGGTTGGAGAAGGTTTGAGCAGAGGGAAGAGATGATAGGATGGAAGAGGAGAGAGTAGCGGGGGAGAGAGCGAAGGCTGGGACGGCGCGATACCATCCAGTAGGGGCAGTGTGGGAAGTGTTGGATGAGAGCGAGAGGGAAAGGATACAAGGTAGTGGTCGGAGACTTGGAGGAGTTGCAATGAGGTTAGTGGAAGAACAGCATCTAGTAAAGATGAGGTTGAGCGTATTGCCTGCCTTGTGAGTAGGGGGGGAAGGTGAGAGGGTGAGGTCAAAAGCTGAGAGGAGTGGAAAGAAGGAGGCAGAGAGGAATGAGTCAAAGGTAGACGTGGGGAGGTTAAAGTCGCCCAGAACTGTGAGAGGTGAGCCGTCCTCAGGAAAGGAGCTTATCAAGGCATCAAGCTCATTGATGAACTCTCCGAGGGAACCTGGAGGGCGATAAATGATAAGGATGTTAAGCTTGAAAGGGCTGGTAACTGTGACAGCATGGAATTCAAAGGAGGCGATAGACAGATGGGTAAGGGGAGAAAGAGAGAATGACCACTTGGGAGAGATGAGGATCCCAGTGCCACCACCCCGCTGACCAGAAGCTCTCGGGGTGTGCGAGAACACGTGGGCGGACGAGGAGAGAGCAGTAGGAGTAGCAGTGTTATCTGTGGTGATCCATGTTTCCGTCAGTGCCAAGAAGTCGAGGGACTGGAGGGAGGCATAGGCTGAGATGAACTCTGCCTTGTTGGCCGCAGATCGGCAGTTCCAGAGGCTACCGGAGACCTGGAACTCCACGTGGGTCGTGCACGCTGGGACCACCAGATTAGGGTGGCCGCGTCCACGCGGTGTGGAGCGTTTGTATGGTCTGTGCAGAGAGGAGAGAACAGGGATAGACAGACACATAGTTGACAGGCTACAGAAGAGGCTACGCTAATGCAAGGAGATTGGAATGACAAGTGGACTACATGTCTCGAATGTTCAGAAAGTTAAGCTTACGTAGCAAGGATCTTATTGACTAAAATGATTAAAATGATACAGTACTGCTGAAGTAGGCTAGCTGGCAGTGGCTGCGTTGTTGACACTACACTAATCAAGTCGTTCCGTTGAGTGTAATAGTTTCTACAGTGCAGCTATTCGGGGGCTAGCTGGCTAGCTAGCAGTGTTGATTACGTTACGTTGCGTTAAAAGAACGACAATAGCTGGCTAGCTAACCTAGAAAATCGCTCTAGACTACACAATTATCTTTGATACAAAGACGGCTATGTAGCTAGCTACGATCAAACAAATCAAACCGTTGTGCTGTAATGAAATGAAATGAAAATGTGATACTACCTGTGGAGCGAAGCGGAATGCGACCGGGTTGTTGAGTGGGAAGTTATATTCAGTAGACGTTGGCTAGCTGTTGGCTAGCTAGCAGTGTCTCCTACGTTAAGGATGACAAATAGCTGGCTAGCTAACCTCGGTAAATTAAGGTAATCACTCTAAGACTACACACTCTAAACTACACAATTATCTTGGATACGAAGACAGCAAAGACAACTATGTAGCTAGCTAACACTACACTAATCAAGTCGTTCAGTTGAGTTGAGTGTAATAGTTTCTACAGTGCTGCTATTCGGTAGACGGTGGACGTTAACGGTGGACGTTAGCTAGCTGGCTAGCTGCTGGGCAGTAGACTACGTTAGGGCGACGAAATACGATAATTACGCAATTATCTTTGATACAAATGTAGCTAGCTAAGAAGAAATTGCTAAGATTACACAAATCAAACCGTTGTACTATAATGAAATGTAATGAAAAGTAATGAAAAGTAATACTTCCTGCGGACCGAAGTGCGAATGCGACCGCTCGCTCCAACCCGGGGCATTTTGAGTATATGCATATGATTAGTATGTGTGGATAGAAAACACTCAGACGTTTATAAAACTGGTTAAATTACGGCTGTGACTATAACAGAACGTGCGTTTCTTCGAAAAGTGCAGGAAAATCTGATCACTGAAAATGGAAAAATATATCCATGCGCCAACTCTTACTAAGTCCTCAACTACAACTAACTACATAAATCATCACAGTATACCTCACATCAAAACAAATTAAATACCGTATACAAAAAGGTTGTAGTCAGTCGGTCAGTCAGACAATCCAATCCGCCAATAGATCTCCAGCGGAGAAAGGCCACGAAGAACGGAGAGGTGTAGTCCACGGACGCAAAGAGTGGATCCGATCCTAGGTAAACTCTCTTAGGCTACAAAACACACATTTAACGGTAACAAAACAAACCAAATAGAGAAGCTTCGGAACTGAGGGTTGAACACATCCTCATTCACGTCTCCATCACAACCCCACTTTTGCGCAACTGATGCTATTTAATTGGGAGTTAAAGGGAAAGCGTCCTATTGGAAGGAGAAGCACTGAGACGGTTCAGAAAAATTCAGGGGCGTCATGCACCCCCTCCCCTGGAAAAAGCCGACCATTGCCCTGGAAGGCACATTTTGGCCGGGGAAACCCAGAAAGGTCTCCTCATCACTTTCCTCTACAAAAATATTCATGAGTTTTTGGAGCTCACGCTCCTCAGCTGAGGGGTCACAGGCCTTAAGGTGTGAGACTTCTGGGTCTGGGAATCCGAGAAAAGTCTCCTCACTTTCCTCTTCAAAGATATCCAGGACCTTGCGGCGCTCAAACGCCTCCAATTCCTCAGCCGAGGGGTAACAGGCCTTAAGGCGTGAGACATGGACAACGCGCATATCTTCACCTGTGTCCTCTTTCACCACTCGATAGTTCAAAGGGCCCATCTGCTCCACAATCCTATATGGTCCTTGCCATTTAGGAGCGAGCTTGGCCGAGAAGAATTGTTCAGCTTTCGAGTAAGGATGAGAGCGAAGCCACACCCGATCACGAAGCTTGAACTGCATGTCTCGTCTGTTCTCATCATAATTTCTCTTCTGCTTGAGTCGAGCCTGGATCATGTTCTTTGAGACAAGAGCTCTCAAGTCATGGAGATGGACTACCTGGTCATAGCAAGCAGCGTCTGGAGTAAACTGCTGGGGCTGTAGCACCATATCCAAGGGTCCTCGAAGAGGACAACTTAGGTTCAGCTCTGCAGGTGTGACTCCAGTGGACACTTGCACAGCAGAATTCAGGGCAAATCGAAACTCGTGAAGGTGCTTGTCCCAGTGTTTGTGCTGGGTCCCTACATAGGAAGCAATCACTGTCTTCAAGGTTCGATTTACTCTCTCAGTGAGATTGGTCTGTGGGTGATAGGCCGTGGTCAACTTCTGTCTCAGGTTCCATCTTTGGCAGGTCTCCTCAAAGAGACAAATTGGGAACCTCAATCAGACAGGATGTAATCAGGCACTCCCCAGCGAGTCAGGATCTCTTTCGTAAGGATGTTAGAGACGGTCCTTGCTGTGGCCTGACGCAGGGAAAAGAGCTCCACCCACTTTGAATAGTAATCAACAAAAACAAGCATGTACACATTCTGATGGGTGCTTCTAGGAAATAGACCCATCAAATCCACTCCTAACATTTCCCAAGGTCAGGTAACCATTGTTTGCTGCAACTTGCCAGCAGGCTTTCTACCTTCTGGTTTGTACATTTGACAAACCTGACAGTTGTGTGACTTCACATCCATGCTCAGATGTGGCCAGTACAGTAATGCTTGCAACCGCTTGTAGGTTTTGAACCTGCCCAAATGACCAGCTAATGGGTCTTCATGGAAATGTTGAAGCAGTTGAAGGCGTAGAGTTTCAGGTATTTACATTTGGTAGAGGGTTCTGTGAGGTAGTTGTACAACTCGGTAGACTTTGTCTTCCATGATGGTCAGCTTTGTGGTAGGATTGACCATCTTTTCTCCATCTTCCAGGATAGTCTGGTACAAAGCCTGTACTTCTGGATTATCCTGTTGGGCTTTCCATATGGCCTTATCAGAGATGGGAAAGTCAGTTTTGGGTGAGTCTCGACTGCTTGACAGGACAGTAGCACATGTAAGATGAGGGCCACCGTTATCACAAGCAGGAGCTCTGGACAAGGCATCTGGAACAGTGTTGTATTTTCCTTTCCTGTATTCTACTGCAAAGGTGAACTCTAGCAACCGTAGAGCCCATCTTATGAGTCTGGTACTTGGTTTGTTGGTCTTGAACACCCACACAAGGGAGGAATGGTCAGTGACCATAGTGAAGTGTCTTCCCTCCAGGTAGTACCTCCACTTTTCCAAAGCCCAGACAACTGCAAGGCACTCTTGCTCGGTTGTGGAGTAGTTCCGCTCTGCTCCATTCAATGTCCGACTGGTGAACGCTAGCACTTCTTCAGTGCCAAGTCCAGTCTGTTGGACTAGGACAGCATCAAGTCCAACATCACTTGCATCAGTGTAAACAACAAAAGGGCAATTAACGTTGGGATGACCTAAAATGGGAGGTGTGACGAGATGTCGTTTCAGGGTTTCAAAGGAGGTCTGGCACTCTGCCGTCCATTGGAATTTCACTCTTTTTCGCTTCAACGCGTTGAGGGGTTCTGCCACCTGGGAGAAGTTCGACACAAACCGATGGTACCATCCAGCCATACCAAGGAACCGTTGAAGGGCCTTGAGTGTGGTTGGCACAGGGAAGTCTTGTACAGCCTTTGTCTTTTCAGGATCCACATGAATGCCGTCGAAAGACACAATATGGCCAAGGAACTTCAGGGAGGTTTGGCAGAAGTTGCTCTTCTTCATATTTAAGGTCAGACCAGCTTCTCTTAGCTTGTCCAACACTGCTTGAAGATCTTGAAAGTGTCTTTCTCTGTTCTGAGAGTAGATAATTATATCGTCCAGGTAGACGAAACAGATTTTCCCTTTGAGCTCACCTAACGCAATCTCCATGAGTCTTTGGAAAGTGGCAGGTGCATTCTTTAATCCAAAAGGCATCACCTTAAAGGAAAACAAGCCCTCAGCACAGACAAAAGCAGTCTTGTCCTTGCTTTCCTGGTCCATCTCAACCTGCCAATAACCACTATTGAGGTCAAGGGTAGTGAACACAACAGCGCCAGACAATGACTCCAGGATCTCATGGATGGTGGGAAGAGGATAGGCATCAGTCTGGGAAACATTGTTGATCTTCCTATAGTCCACACAGAATCTAAGACCACCAGTCTTTTTTGGGATGAGGACAACAGGAGCAGCCCAGGGAGAGGAGGAACGTTCTATTATATCTTGTGTTAACATATCATTAATGAGTCCCTTTTGGATGATGAGCCCGACGCCGTCCGCAAATTTTAGAAACTTTTTTGGACGTCTAGTAAGGGACCGTACATTTGCAATATGGACTTTCTCACTAACCATACGGCAAATGTCAAAATGTTCCCTTAAGGTATGGAATGGACTCATATGCTGTGTGTATAAATACAGAGCCAGAGCTTAGGGAAGGGAGTTGTTCCGCGGACCAGCTTGGCTTCTGATATGTTTGTATTAAAAGCCTATATTGAATTCACAAGTTCTTGTAAGTGTTATAGTTTGTAACGATTCTCCACGACACTAGTCGCACATTGACACACTTGACAATATGAAATAAAACAAGAAAGATAATGACTTCATGCTTCTTCATCAGTTTAATAGGTTTGCATAATGTCTATGATAGTGTAGAGAGAAAGAACATGCAGTTCATGAAAGTAGCCTATATGATAATGAGACAGACCCTATTGGTTCCCTTTAGATAAAACTATTGAATATTCCATGCAGGTAAATAAGAACACTTCAAAAGACTTCATTCTTCAAGGCCTAATCTAAGTGGTTCTTCTTGTCACACTCAGAGTCATGGCAGCCACACTTATCATTTAATGTAAATGTAGGACTGCATGATCTTCTTCCCATCAGGGCAGACCATCTCCACCTTCATCTCACTGGTAGACATCTCTTGACAGCAGGAGCAGGAGTGCATCAGGGTGTTGTTCTCTGCAGAGTACCTAGCAAACAGGACACACAAACAACACTGTTAGAAACAGTACCACATTTATTCTGCTATAGGTCAACTCCCATTGAATTCTCACCCTTCATTTCAATTCCCCACTTACAAATTTCTCACAAGACCCAAATGCATGTTGCGTTTGTTTCTGTGTGCTTTTTTGGCGTGTGTGTGTGTTCTTATTTAGAGTTTGTACTCACATAGAAGATGTTCCACAGGATCCCCCGCAGGCTGAGATTTCCACCGGCACAGAGGACCTGCAGTTATTCACCTCTAGGTAGGTGGTGGTGTTCTTCACGTCACAGTGACTGATTAAAGTGCCTGTGTAGGTAGACAGAGTTAAGGAGGACATTTTAAAGTGGTGAGTTTCCCCCTTCCTATGTAAAGATGGACTAAAGATGAGCAACTTGAAAAAGTATATCACATCTATATTCAGTTTCATGTACAGTAACTCAACATTGATTTATTGTGTCATAAGTGGTCAGGTTCATAAGAGGTTATGTTCATAAGAGGTCAGGTTCATAAGAGGTCAGGTTCATAAGAGGTTATATTCATAAGAGGTCAGGTTCATAAGAGGTCAAGTTCATAAGAGGTCAGGTTCATAAGAAGTTATGTTCATAAGAGGTCAAGATATGGAATGACCTTGGTCGTTACCCCCTTGCCTTGTTTTCTTTTTTCATTCAACTTTTTCACTCCGGAAGCTTTATCTGGACATGGTTCGTCACTTCCAACAGCCGAAGATAAGTAGTAACATTAACATGATGCCTTCTAATTGCAGTCGATGTGCTCATAATATACAGGAGAACGATCGCCTGGTGAGGATGTGCTGCAAGCCCAGCTTCAGATGCAATTGTTAGGCAAGAGTAAGTTCATTGTAGGAAAGGATTAAACAGTGTTTGTGACACCAGTAAGTACAGATAATAACGTTAGTATAAATCCCCTCGCACGGTCCCCGCAGCCGGACTTTCTCATGGCTTCTGGAGGCAAATGCTGTAGGAATGCGCAACCGGTGTCGCTCATTCAGCCGACAGAAACTTTCAACCTGTTTTCCCCATTAAGCAAGGGGTCGGAGTCTGAGGCCGAGCATCTCTTGTCTCTACTCCTCCCGTTAGGGGGTCTGAGACACCGAAGCCTACCACCATTAGCTCTGACAAATTGAAAACCCTAGTCATTGGAGACTCCTTTACCCGCAGTATTAGACTTAAAACGAATCATCCAGCGATCATACACTGTTTCACAGGGGGCAGGGCTACCGACGTGAAGGCTCATCTGAAGATGGTGCTGGCTAAAGCTAAAACTGGCGAATGTAGTGAATATAGAGATAGTGTTATCCACCTCAGCACCAACAATGTTAGGATGAAAAAGTCAGAGGTCACCAAAAGCAACATAGCTTCTGCATGTAAATCAGCTAGAAAGATGTGTCGGCATCGAGTAATTGTCTCTGGTCCCCTCCCAGTTAGGGGGAGTGATGAGCTCTACAGCAGTCTCACAACTCAATCGCTGGTTGAAAACTGTTTTCTGCCCCTCCCAAAAGATAGAATTTGTAGATAATTGGCCCTCTTTCTGGGACTCACCCACAAACAGGACCAGGCCTGGCCTGCTGAGGAGTGACAGACTCCATCCTAGCTGGAGGGGTGCTCCTCATCTTATCTTCCAACATAGACAGGGCTCTAACTCCTCTAGCTCCACAATGAAATAGGGTGTAGGCCAGGCAGCAGGCTGTTAGCCAGCCTGCCAGCTTAGTGGAGTCTGCCACTAGCACAGTCAGTGTAGTCAGCTCACCTATCCCCATTGAGACCGTGTCTGTGCCTCAATCTAGGTTGAGCAAAACTAAACATGGCGGTGTTCGCCTTAGCAATCTCATTAGAATAAAGACTCTTCCATTCAAGACATTAGCATACCACCCTGCATACCACTCCTGGCTTGCTTCTGAAACTAAGCAGGGTTGGTCCTGGTCAGTTCCTGGATGGGACACCAGATGCTGCTGGAAGTGGTGTTGGAGGGCCAGTAGGAGGCACTCTTTCCTCTGGTTTAAAACTAATATAGTGATTGGAGACACTGTCCTCTGTAGGGTGCTGTCTTTCGGATGTTAAACAGTGGTCCTGACTCTCTGGGGTCATTAAAGATCCTATGGCACTTATTGTAAGAGTAGGGGTGTTAACCCTGGTGTCCTGGCTAAATTCCCAATCTGGCCCTCAAATCATCATGGTCACCTAATAATCCCCAGTTGACAATTGGCTCATTCATCCCCCTCCTCTCCCCTGTAACTATTCCCCAGGTTGTTGCTGCAAATGAGAATGTGTTCTCAGTCAACTTACCTGGTAAAATAATGGGTAAATAATTCCTACGATTATTAAAAGAGATCGTGATAGCTCACATCTCAAAATAGGGCTACTTAATGTTAGATCCTTCACTTCAAAGGCAGTTACAGTCAATGAACGTATCACTGATCATAATCTTGAGGTGATTGGCCTGACTGAAACATGGTTTAAGCCTGATGAATTTACTGTGTTAAATGAGGCCCTTCCTCCTGGTTAAACTGATGACCATATCCCACGCAAAGACTAAGGGTGTTGCTAACATTTACGATAGCAAATTTCGATTTACTAAAAATTGTGTTTTCGTCTTTTGAGCGTCTAGTCATGAAATCTATGCAGCCTACTCAATCACTTTTATAGCTACTGTTTACAGACCTCCTGGGCCATATACAGCGTTCCTCACCAAGTTCCCTGAATTCCTATCGAACCTTGTAGTCATAGCAGATAATATTCAAATGTTTGTTGATATTAATATTCAAATGGAAAAGTCCACAGACCCACTACAAAAAGGCATTCGGAGCCATCATCGACTCAGTGGGTTTTGTCCAACATGTCTCTGGACCTACTCACTGTCACAGTCATACTCTGGACCTAGTTTTGTCCCATGGAATAAATGTTGTGGATCTTAATGTTTTTCCTCATAATCCTGGACTATCGGACCACCATTTTATTATGTTTGCAATCGCAACAAATAATCTGCTCAGACCTCAACCAAGGAGCATCAAAAGTCATGCTATAAATTCTCAGACAACACAAAGATTCCTTGATGCCCTTCCAGATTCTCTCTGCCTACCCAAGGACGTCAGAGGACAAAAATCAGTTAACCACTTAACTGAGGAACTCAAGTTAACCTTGTGCAATACCCTAGATGCAGTTGCACCCCTAAAAACGAAAAACGTTTGTCATAAGAAACTAGCTCCCTGCTATATACAAAATACCCGAGCTCTGAAGCAAGCTTCCAGAAAATTGGAACGGAAATGGCGCAACACCAAACTGGAAGTCTTCCGACTAGCTTGGAAAGACAGTACCGTGCAGTATCGAAGAGCCCTCACTGATGCACGATCAACCTATTTTTCCAACTTAATTGAGGGAAATAAGAACAATCCTAAATGTATTTTTGGTACTGTCGCAAAGTTAACTAAAAATCAGCATTTCCCAAGAGAGGATGGCTTTCACTTCAGCAGTAATAAATTCATTACTTTCTTTGAGGAAAAGATCATGATCATTAGAAAGGAAATTACGGACTCCTCTTTAAATCTGCATATTCCTCCAAAGCTCAGTTGTCCTGAGTCTGCACAACTCTGCCAGGACCTAGGATCAAGAGAGACACTCAAGAGACACTCGGCCTATATCGAATCTTCCATTCTTCTCAAAAAAATTTGAAAAAGCTGTTGCGCAGCAACTCACTGCCTTCCTGAAGACAAAACAATGTATACAAAATGCTTCAGTCTGGTTTTAGACCCCATTATAGCACTGAGACTGCACTTGTGAAGGTGGTAAATTACCTTTTAATGGCTTCAGACCATCTGCATCTGTCCTCGTGCTCATAGACCTTAGTGCTGCTTGTGGTCCTTCTGTAGCTCAGTTGGTAGAGCATGGCGCTTGTAACGCCAGGGTAGTGGGTTCGATCCCCGGGACCACCCATACGTAGAATGTATGCACACATGACTGTAAGTCGCTTTGGATAAAAGCGTCTGCTAAATGACATACATATACATATATATATATATATATATATTGATACCATTGATCCCCACATTCTTTTGGAGAGATTGGAAACCCAAATTCGTCTACATGGACAAGTTCTGGCCTGGTTTAGATCTTATCTGTCGGAAATATATCAGTTTGTCTCTGTGAATGGTTTGTCCTCTGACAAATCAACTGAACATTTCGGTGGTCCTCAAGGTTCTGTTTTAGGACCACTATTGTTTTCACTATATATTTTACCTCTTGGGGATGTCATTCAAAAACATAATGTTAACTTTCACTGCTGTGCGGATGACACACAGCTGTACATTTCAATGAAACATGGTGAAGACCCAACAATGCCCTCACTAGAAGCCTGTGTTTCAGACATAAGGAAGTGGGCGGCTGCAAACGTTCTACTTTTAAACTCGGACAGAACAGAGATGCTTGTTCTAGGTCCCAAGAAAAAAAGAGATTGACGGTTGTACAGTCGTCTCAAATAAAACTGTGAAGGACCTCGGCTTTTCTCTGGACCCTGATCTCTCTTTTGAGGAACATATCAAGACTGTTTCAAGGACAGCTTTTCTCCATCTACGTAACATTACAAAAATCAGAAACTTTCTGTCCAAAAAGTATGCAGTAAAAGGTATCCATGCTTTTGTTACTTCTAGGTTAGACTACTGCAATGCTCTACTTTCCGGCTACCTGGATAAAGCACTAAATAAACTTCATTTAGTGCTAAATACGGCTGCTAGAATCCTGACGAGAAGCAAAACATTTGTTCATACTACTCCAGTGCTAGCCTCCCTACACTGGCTTCCTGTTAAGGAAACGACTGATTTCAAGGTTTTACTGCTAACCTACAAAGCATTACATGGGCTTACTCCTACCTATCTTTCCGGTTTGGTAGTGCCGTACATACCTACACGTACGCTACGGTCACAAGATGCAGGCCTCCTAATTGGCCCTAGAATTTCTAAGCAAACAGCTGGAGGCAGGGCTTTCTCCGATAGAGCTCGGTCTCAACCTTTAAGTCTTTACTGAAGACTCATCTCTTCAGGAGGTCATATAATTGAGTGTAGTCTGGCCCAGGAGTGTGAAGGTGAACGGAAAGGCTCTGGAGCAACGAACCGCCCTTGCTGTCTCTGCCTGGCCGGTTCCCCTCTCTCCACTGGGATTCTCTGCCTCTAACCCTATTACAGGGGCTGAGTCACTGGCTTACTGGTGCTCTTCCATGCCGTCCCTAGGAGGGGTGCGTCACTTGAGAGGGTTGAGTCACTGACGTGATCTTCCTTGGCCCCCCCCTCTTGGGTTGTGCCGTGGCGGAGATCTTTGTGGGCAAAACACGGCCTTGTCTCAGGATGGTAAGTTGGTGGTTGACGATATCCCTCTAGTGGTGTGAGGTCTGTGCTTTGGCAAAGTGGGGGGGGTTATATCCTGCCTGTTTTGCCCTGTCCGAGCGTATCATTGGATGGGGCCACAGTGTCTCCTGACCCCTCCTGTCTCAGCCTTATGTATATTCTCCATTATGGCTCTAATCTGATAGTGGTAGATGTCTAGTCTCCTTTATGGCTCTAATCTGATAGTGGTAGATGTCTCAATTATGGCTCTAATCTGATAGTGGGGTGGTAGATGTCGAGTCTCCCTTATGGCTCTAATCTGATAGTGGTAGATGTCTAGTCTCCCTTATGGCTCGAATCTGATAGTGGTAGATGTCTAGTCTTCTTTATGGCTCAAATCTGATAGTGGCAGTGGGGTGGTTGATGTCTACTCTCCATTATGGCTCGAATCTGATAGTGGGGTGATTTATGTCTAGTCTCCTTTATGGCTATAATCTGATAGTGGTAGTGGGGTGGTAGATGTCTAGTCTCCCTTATGGCTCTAATCTGATAGTGGTAGTGGGGTGGTAGATGTCTCGTCTTCATTTAGGCTCGAATCTGATAGTGGTAGGTGTCTCCTTTATGGCTCTAATCTGATAGTGGGGTGGTAATATGTCGAGTCTCCTTTATGGCTCTAATCTGATAGTGGTAGTGGGGTGGTAGATGTCTCGTCTCCTTTATGGCTCTAATCTGATAGTGGCAGTGGGGTGGAATATGGCTAGGATCCATTATGGCTCTAATCTGATAGTGGTAGGTGTCTCCTTTATGGCTCTAATCTGATTGTGGTAGTGGGGTGGAAGATGTCTAATCTCCCTTATGGCTCTAATCTGATAGTGGGGTGATAGATGTCTCGTCTCCTTTATGGCTCTAATCTGGTAGAGGTAGTGGGGTGTTAGATGTTTAGTCTCCCTTATGGCATTGATCTGATAGTGGGGTGGTAGATGTCTAGTCTCCCTTATGGCTCTAATCTGGTAGTGGTAGATGTCTAGTCTCCCTTATGGCTCTAATCTGATAGTGGTAATGGGGTGGTAGATTTCTAGTCTCCCTTATGGCTCTAGTCTGATAGTGGTAGTGGGGTGGTAGATGTCTAGTCTCCCTTATGGCTCTAATCTGATAGTGGTAGGTGTCTAGTCTCACTTTTTGATCTAATCTGGTAGTGGTATAGGGGTGGTAGATTTCTAGTCTCCCTTATGGCTCTAGTCTGATAGTGGTAGTGGGGTGGTAGATGTCTGGTCTCCCTTATGGCTCTAATCTGATAGTGGGGTGGTAGATGTCTAGTCTCATTTATGGCTCTAATCTGATAGTGGTAGTGGGGTGGTAGATGTCTCGTCTCCCTTATGGCTCTAATCTGATAGTGGGGTGGTAGATGTCTTGTCTCATTTATGGCTCTAATCTGATAGTGGGGTGATTTGTGTATATTCTCCCTTATGGCTCTAATCTGATAGTGGGGTGGTAGATGTCGAGTCTCCTTTATGGCTCTAATCTGATAGTGGTAGATGTCTTGTCTCCTTTCTGGCTCTAATCTGATAGTGGCAGTGGGGTGGTAGATGTCTACTCTCCATTATGGCTCGAATCTGATAGTGGGGTGATTTATGTATATTCTCCATTATGGCTCTAATCTGATAGTGGGGTGATTTGTGTATATTCTCCCTTATGGCTCTAATCTGATAGTGGGGTGGTAGATGTCGAGTCTCCTTTATGGCTCTAATCTGATAGTGGTAGATGTCTTGTCTCCTTTCTGGCTCTAATCTGATAGTGATAGTGGGGTGGTAGATGTCTCGTCTCCTTTATGGCTCTAATCTGGTAGTGGGGTGATTTATGTATATTCTCCATTATGGCTCTAATCTGATAGTCGGGTGATTTGTGTATATTCTCCCTTATGGCTCTAATCTGATAGTGGGGTGGTAGATGTCGAGTCTCCTTTATGGCTCTAATCTGATAGTGGTAGATGTCTTGTCTCCTTTCTGGCTCTAATCTGATAGTGATAGTGGGGTGGTAGATGTCTCGTCTCCTTTATGGCTCTAATCTAATAGTGGTAGTGGGGTGGTTGAAGTGAAGTCTCCCGTATGGCTCTAATCTGATAGTGGTAGATGTCTAGTCTCCTTTATGGCTCTAATCTGATAGTGGTAGTGGGGTGGTAGATGTCTAGTCTCCCTTATGGCTCTAATCTGATATTGGGATGGTAGATGTCTTGTCTCATTTATGGCTCAAATCTGATAGTGGGGTGATTTATGTATATTCTCCATTATGGCTCTAATCTGATAGTGGGGTGATTTGTGTATATTCTCCCTTATGGCATTGATCTGATAGTGGGGTGGTAGATGTCTCGTCTCCTTTATGGCTCTAATCTGATAATGGTAGATGTCTAGTCTCCTTTATGGCTCTAATCTGATAGTGGTAGATGTCTCAATTATGGCTCTAATCTGATAGTGGGGTGGTAGATGTCGAGTCTCCCTTATGGCTCTAATCTGATAGTGGTAGATGTCTAGTCTCCCTTATGGCTCGAATCTGATAGTGGTAGATGTCTAGTCTTCTTTATGACTCAAATCTGATAGTGGCAGTGGGGTGGTCGATGTCTACTCTCCATTATGGCTCGAATCCGATAGTGGGGTGATTTATGTATATTCTCCCTTTTGGCTCTAATCTGATAGTGGTAGTGGGGTGGTAGATGTCTCGTCTTCATTTAGGCTCGAATCTGATAGTGGTAGGTGTCTCCTTTATGGCTCTAATCTGATAGTGGGGTGGTAATATGTCTAGTCTCCTTTATGGCTCTTTTCTGATAGTGGGTGATAGATGTCTAGTCTCCTTGCTGGCTCTACTCTGATAGTGGTAGATGTCTCGTCTCCTTTATGGCTCTAATCTGATAGTGGCAGTGGGGTGGAATATGGCTAGGCTCCGTTATGGCTCTAATCCTATAGTGGTAGGTGTCTCCTTTATGGCTCTAATCTGATTGTGGGGTGGTAGGTGTCGAGTCTCCCTTATGGCTCTAATCTAATAGTGGGGTGATAGATGTCTCGTCTCCTTTATGGCTCTAATCTGGTAGTGGTAGTGGGGTGGTAGATGTCTAGTCTCCTTTATGGCTCTAATCTGATAGTGGGGTGGTAGATGTCTAGTCTCATTTATGGCTCTAATAGTGGTAGTGGGGTGGTTGAAGTGAAGTCTCCCGTATGGCTCTAATCTGATAGTGGTAGATGTCTAGTCTCCTTTATGGCTCTAATCTGATAGTGGTAGTGGGGTGGTAGATGTCTACTCTCCCTTATGGCTCTAATCTGATATTGGGATGGTAGATGTCTTGTCTCATTTATGGCTCAAATCTGATAGTGGGGTGATTTATGTATATTCTCCATTATGGCTCTAATCTGATAGTGGGGTGATTTGTGTATATTCTCCCTTATGGCTCTAATCTGATAGTGGGGTGGTAGATGTCGAGTCTCCTTTATGGCTCTAATCTGATAGTGGTAGATGTCTTGTCTCCTTTCTGGCTCTAATCTGATAGTGATAGTGGGGTGGTAGATGTCTAGTCTCCTTTATGGCTCTTTTCTGATAGTGGGGTGATAGATGTCTACTCTCCTTTATGACTCTAATCTGATAGTGGTGTGGTAAATCTCTAGTCTCCAATATGGCTCTAATCTGATAGTGGTAGATGTCTAGTCTCATTTATGGCTCTAATCTGATAGTGGTAGTGGGGTGGTAGATGTCTAGTCTCCTTTATGGCTCTAATCTGATAGTGGTAGTGGGGTGGTAGATGTCTAGTCTCCTTTATGGCTCTAATCTGATTGTGGGGTGATTTATGTATATTCTCCATTGTAGCTCTAATCTGATAGTGGTAGTGTGGTGGTAGATGTCTAGTCTTCATTTTGGCTCTAATCTGATAGTGGGGTGGTAATATGTTGCGTATCCTTTATGGCTCTAATCTGATAGTGATGGTGGGGTGGAATATGGCTAGGCTCCGTTATGGCTCTAATCCTATAGTGGTAGGTGTCTCCTTTATGGCTCTAATCTGATTGTGGGGTGGTAGGTGTCGAGTCTCCCTTATGGCTCTAATCTAATAGTGGGGTGATAGATGTCTCGTCTCCTTTATGGCTCTAATCTGGTAGTGGTAGTGGGGTGGTAGATGTCTATTCTCCTTTATGGCTCTAATCTGATAGTGGGGTGGTAGATGTCTAGTCTCATTTGTGGCTCTAATCTAATAGTGGTAGTGGGGTGGTTGAAGTGAAGTCTCCCGTATTTACATTTACATTTAAGTCATTTAGCAGACGCTCTTATCCAGAGCGACTTACAAATTGGTGCATACACCTTATGACATCCAGTGGAACAGCCACTTTACAATAGTGCATCTAAATCTTTTTAGGGGGGGGGGTGAGAAGGATTACTTACCCTATCCTAGGTATTCCTTGAAGAGGTGGGGTTTCAGGTGTCTCCGGAAGGTGGTGATTGACTCCGCTGTCCTGGCGTCGTGAGGGAGTTTGTTCCACCATTGGGGGCCAGAGCAGCGAACAGTTTTGCCTGGGCTGAGCGGGAACTGTACTTCCTCAGTGGTAGGGAGGCGAGCAGGCCAGAGGTGGATGAACGCAGTGCCCTTGTTTGGGTGTAGGGCCTGATCAGAGCCTGGAGGTACTGAGGTGCCGTTCCCCTCACAGCTCCGTAGGCAAGCACCATGGTCTTGTAGCGGATGCGAGCTTCAACTGGAAGCCAGTGGAGAGAGCGGAGGAGCGGGGTGACGTGAGAGAACTTGGGAAGGTTGAACACCAGACGGGCTGCGGCGTTCTGGATGAGTTGTAGGGTTTAATGGCACAGGCAGGAGCCCAGCCAACAGCGAGTTGCAGTAATCAAGACAGGAGATGACAAGTGCCTGGATTAAGACCTGCGCCGCTTCCTGTGTGAGGCAGGGTCGTACTCTGCGGATGTTGTAGAGCATGAACCTACAGGAACGGGACACCGCCTTGATGTTAGTTGAGAACGACAGGGTGTTGTCAGGATCACGCCAAGGTTCTTAGCGCTCTGGGAGGAGGACACAATGGAGTTGTCAACCGTGATGGCGAGATCATGGAACGGGCAGTCCTTCCCCGGGAGGAAGAGGAGCTCCGTCTTGCTGAGGTTCAGCTTGAGGTGGTGATCCGTCATCCACACTGATATGTCTGCCAGACATGCAGAGATGCGATTCGCCACCTGGTCATCAGAAGGGGGAAAGGGAAGATTAATTGTGTGTCGTCTGCATAGCAATGATA
The DNA here is from genome assembly GCF_023373465.1 of Oncorhynchus keta. NCBI lineage: Eukaryota > Metazoa > Chordata > Actinopteri > Salmoniformes > Salmonidae > Oncorhynchus > Oncorhynchus keta. The sequence continues at coordinate 34,343 of NW_026281297.1, forward strand.
GGAGAGACCATGTGAGGTTATGACAGAGCCAAGTGACTTGGTGTATAGCGAGAATAAGAGAGGGCCTAGAACAGAGCCCTGGGGGACACCAGTGGTGAGAGCGCGTGGTGAGGAGACAGATTCTCGCCACGCCACCTGGTAGGAGCGACCTGTCAGGTAGGACGCAATCAAGCGTGGGCTGCGCCGGAGATGCCCAACTCGGAGAGGGTGGAGAGGAGGATCTGATGGTTCACAGTATCGAAGGCAGCCGATAGGTCTAGAAGGATGAGAGCAGAGGGAGAGAGTTAGCTTTAGCAGTGCGGAGCGCCTCCGTGATACAGAGAAGAGCAGTCTCAGTTGAATGACTAGTCTTGAAACCTGACTGATTTGGATCAAGAAGGTCATTCTGAGAGAGATAGCGGTAGAGCTGGCCAAGGACGGCACGCTCAAGAGTTTTGGAGAGAAAAGAGAGAAGGGATACTGGTCTGTAGTTGTTGACATCGGAGGGATCGAGTGTAGGTTTTTTCAGAAGGGGTGCAACTCTCGCTCTCTTGAAGACGGAAGGGACGTAGCCAGCGGTCAGGGATGAGTTGATGAGCGAGGTGAGGTAAGGGAGAAGGTCTCCGGAAATGGTCTGGAGAAGAGAGGAGGGGATAGGGTCAAGCGGGCAGGTTGTTGGGCGGCCGGCCGTCACAAGACGCGAGATTTCATCTGGAGAGAGAGGGAGAAAGAGGTCAGAGCATAGGGTAGGGCAGTGTGAGCAGAACCAGCGGTGTCGTTTGACTTAGCAACGAGGATCGGATGTCGTCGACCTTCTTTTCAAAATGGTTGACGAAGTCATCTGCAGAGAGGGAGGAGGGGGAGGATTCAGGAGGGAGGAGAAGGTGGCAAAGAGCTTCCTAGGGTTAGAGGCAGATGCTTGGAATTTAGAATGGTAGAAAGTGGCTTTAGCAGCAGAGACAGAGGAGGAAAATGTAGAGAGGAGGGAGTGAAAGGATGCCAGGTCCGCAGGGAGGCGAGTTTTCCTCCATTTCCGCTCGGCTGCCCGGAGCCCTGTTCTGTGAGCTCGCAATGAGTCGTCGAGCCACGGAGCGGGAGGGGAGGACCGAGCCGGCCTGGAGGATAGGGGACATAGAGAGTCAAAGGATGCAGAAAGGGAGGAGAGGAGGGTTGAGGAGGCAGAATCAGGAGATAGGTTGGAGAAGGTTTGAGCAGAGGGAAGAGATGATAGGATGGAAGAGGAGAGAGTAGCGGGGGAGAGAGAGCGAAGGTTGGGACGGCGCGATACCATCCGAGTAGGGGCAGTGTGGGAAGTGTTGGATGAGAGCGAGAGGGAAAAGGATACAAGGTAGTGGTCGGAGACTTGGAGGGGAGTTGCAATGAGGTTAGTGGAAGAACAGCATCTAGTAAAGATGAGGTCAAGCGTATTGCCTGCCTTGTGAGTAGGAGGGGAAGGTGAGAGGGTGAGGTCAAAAGAGGAGAGGAGTGGAAAGAAGGAGGCAGAGAGGAATGAGTTATTTTTATGAGTTATTTTTATTATTTATTATTATGAGTCAAAGGTAGACGTGGGGAGGTTAAAGTCGCCCAGAACTGTGAGAGGTGAGCCGTCCTCAGGAAAGGAGCTTATCAAGGCATCAAGCTCATTGATGAACTCTCCAAGGGAACCTGGAGGGCGATAAATGATAAGGATGTTAAGCTTGAAATGGCTGGTAACTGTGACAGCATGGAATTCAAAGGAGGCGATAGACAGATGGGTAAGGGGAGAAAGAGAGAAAGACCACTTGGGAGAGATGAGGATCCCGGTGCCACCACCCCGCTGACCAGAAGCTCTCGGGGTGTGTGAGAACACGTGGGCGGACGAGGAGAGAGCAGTAGGAGTAGCAGTGTTATCTGTGGTGATCCATGTTTCCGTCAGTGCCAAGAAGTCGAGGGACTGGAGGGAGGCATAGGCTGAGATGAACTCTCCCGTATGGCTCTAATCTGATAGTGGTAGATGTCTAGTCTCCTTTATGGCTCTAATCTGATAGTGGTAGTGGGGTGGTAGATGTCTACTCTCCCTTATGGCTCTAATCTGATATTGGGATGGTAGATGTCTTGTCTCATTTATGGCTCAAATCTGATAGTGGGGTGATTTATGTATATTCTCCATTATGGCTCTAATCTGATAGTGGGGTGATTTGTGTATATTCTCCCTTATGGCTCTAATCTGATAGTGGGGTGGTAGATGTCGAGTCTCCTTTATGGCTCTAATCTGATAGTGGTAGATGTCTTGTCTCCTTTCTGGCTCTAATCTGATAGTGGCAGTGGGGTGGTAGATGTCTACTCTCCATTATGGCTCGAATCTGATAGTGGGGTGATTTATGTATATTCTCCATTATGGCTCTAATCTGATAGTGGGGTGATTTGTGTATATTCTCCCTTATGGCTCTAATCTGATAGTGGGGTGGTAGATGTCTAGTCTCCTTTATGGCTCTAATCTGATAGTGGTAGATGTCTTGTCTCCTTTCTGGCTCTAATCTGATAGTGATAGTGGGGTGGTAGATGTCTCGTCTCCTTTATGGCTCTAATCTGGTAGTGGGGTGATTTATTTATATTCTCCATTATGGCTCTAATCTGATAGTGGGGTGATTTGTGTATATTCTCCCTTATGGCTCTAATCTGATATTGGGATGGTAGATGTCTCGTCTCCTTTATGGCTCTAATCTGGTAGTGGGGTGATTTATGTATATTCTCCATTATGGCTCTAATCTGATAGTGGGGTGATTTGTGTATATTCTCCCTTATGGCTCTAATCTGATAGTGGGGTGGTAGATGTCGAGTCTCCGTTATGGCTCTAATCTGATAGTGGTAGATGTCTTGTCTCCTTTCTGGCTCTAATCTGATAGTGATAGTGGGGTGGTAGATGTCTCGTCTCCTTTATGGCTCTAATCTGGTAGTGGTAGTGGGGTGTTAGATGTTTAGTCTCCCTTATGGCATTGATCTGATAGTGGGGTGGTAGATGTCTCGTCTCCTTTATGGCTCTACTCTGATAGTGGTAGATGTCTCGTCTCCTTTATGGCTCTAATCTGATTGTGGTAGATGTCTAGTCTCCCTTATGGCTCTAATCTGATAGTGGTAGTGGGGTGGTAGATGTCTCGTCTTCATTTTGGCTCGAATCTGATAGTGGTAGGTGTCTCCTTTATGGCTCTAATCTGATTGTGGGGTGATTTATGTCTATTCTCCATTGTAGCTCTAATCTGATAGTGATAGTGGGGTGGTAGATGTCTAGTCTCCTTTATGGCTCTAATCTGATAGTGGTAGTGGGGTGGTAGATGTCTACTCTCCATTATGGCTCGAATCCGATAGTGGGGTGATTTATGTATATTCTCCCTTTTGGCTCTAATCTGATAGTGGCAGTGGGGTGATAGATGTCTAGTCTCCTTTATGGCTCTAATCTGATAGTGGGGTGGTAGGTGTCGAGTCTCCCTTATGGCTCTAATCTGATAGTGGCAGTGGGGTGGAATATGTCTAGGCTCCCTTATGGCTCTAATCTGATAGTGGGGTGGTAGGTGTCGAGTCTCCCTTATGGCTCTAATCTAATAGTGGGGTGGTAGATGTCTATTCTCCTTTATGACTCTAATCTGATAGTGGGGTGATTTATGTATATTCTCCCTTTTGGCTCTAATCTAATAGTGATAGTGGGGTGGTAGATGTCTAGTCTCCCGTATGGCTCTAATCTGATAGTGGTAGATGTCTATTCTCCTTTATGACTCTAATCTGATAGTGGGGTGGTAGATCTCTAGTCTCCCGTATGGCTCTAATCTGATAGTGGTAGATGTCTAGTCTCCCTTATGGCTCTAATCTGATAGTGGTAGTGGGGTGGTAGATGTCTAGTCTCATTTATGGCTCTAATCTGATAGTGGTAGTGGGGTGGTAGATGTCTAGTCTCCTTTATGGCTCTAATCTGATAGTGGTAGATGTCTAGTCTCCTTTATGGCTCTAATCTGATAGTGGTAGTGGGGTGGTAGATGTCTAGTCTCCTTTATGGCTCTAATCTGATAGTGGTAGATGTCTAGTCTCATTTATGGCTCTAATCTGATAGTGGTAGTGGGGTGGTTGAAGTGAAGTATCCCGTATGGCTCTAATCTGATAGTGGTAGTGGGGTGGTAGATGTCTTGTCTCCTTTATGGCTCTAATCTGATAGTGGTAGTGGGGTGGTAGATGTCGAGTCTCCCTTATGGCTCTAATCTGATAGTGGGGTGGTAGATCTTTAGTCTCCTTTATGGCTCTAATCTGATAGTGGTAGATGTCTACTCTCCATTATGGCTCGAATCCGATAGTGGGGTGATTTATGTATATTCTCCCTTTTGGCTCTAATCTGATAGTGGCAGTGGGGTGATAGATGTCTCGTCTCCTTTATGGCTCTAATCTGATAGTGGCAGTGGGGTGGAATATGGCTAGGCTCCATTATGGCTCTAATCTGATAGTGGTAGTGGGGTGGAAGATGTCTAATCTCCCTTATGGCTCTAATCTGATAGTGGGGTGGTAGGTGTCGAGTCTCCCTTATGGCTCTAATCTGGTAGTGGTAGTGGGGTGGTAGATGTCTAATCTCCTTTATGGCTCTAATCTGATAGTGGGGTGGTAGGTGTCGAGTCTCCCTTATGGCTCTAATCTGGTAATGGTAGTGGGGTGGTAGATGTCTAATCTCCCTTTTGGCTCTAATCTGATAGTGGGGTGGTAGATGTCGAGTCTCCTTTATGGCTCTAATCTGATAGTGGTAGATGTATTGTCTCCTTTCTGGCTCTAATCTGATAGTCATAGTGGGGTGGTAGATGTCTATTCTCCTTTATGACTCTAATCTGATAGTGGTCAGATTAGGTAAATAGGAGATGTCTAGTCTCCTTTATGGCTCTAATCTGATAGGAGACTAGACATCTAGACTCCCACTATCACTGATAGTAGAGCCAAAAGGGAGAATATACATAAATCACCCCACTATGTATATTCTCCCTTTTGGCTCTAATCTAATAGTGATAGTGGGGTGGTAGATGTCTAGTCTCCCGTATGGCTCTAATCTGATAGTGGTAGATGTCTAGTCTCCCTTATGGCTCTAATCTGATGGTGGTAGATGTCTAGTCTCCTTTATGGCTCTAATCTGATAGTGGTAGATGTCTAGTCTCCCTTATGGCTCTAATCTGATAGTGGTAGTGGGGTGGTAGATGTCTAGTCTCCTTTATGGCTCGAATCTGATAGTGGTAGGTGTCTCCTTTATGGCTCTAATCTGATTGTGGGGTGATTTACGTCTATTCTCCATTGTAGCTCTAATCTGATAGTGGTAGTGGGGTGGTAGATGTCTAGTCTTCATTTTGGCTCTAATCTGATAGTTGTAGGTGTCTCCCTTATGGCTCTAATCTGATAGTGGAGTGGTAGATGTCGAGTCTCCTTTATGGCTCTAATCTGGTAGTGGTAGTGGGGTGTTAGATGTCTAGTCTCCCTTATGGCATTGATCTGATAGTGGGGTGGTAGATGTCTCGTCTCCTTTATGGCTCTAATCTGATAATGGTAGATGTCTAGTCTCCTTTATGGCTCTAATCTGATAGTGGTAGATGTCTAGTCTCCTTTCTGGCTCTAATCTGATAGTGATAGTGGGGTGGTAGATGTCTATTCTCCTTTATGACTCTAATCTAATAGTGATAGTGGGGTGGTAGATCTCTAGTCTCCCGTATGGCTCTAATCTGATAGTGGTAGATGTCTAGTCTCCCTTATGGCTCTAATCTGATAGTGATAGTGGGGTGGTAGATGTCTAGTCTCCTTTATGACTCTAATCTAATAGTGATAGTGGGGTGGTAGATCTCTAGTCTCCCGTATGGCTCTAATCTGATAGTGGTAGATGTCGAGTCTCCCTTATGGCTCTAATCTGATAGTGATAGTGGGGTGGTAGATGTCTAGTCTCCTTTATGGCTCTAATCTGATAGTGGTAGATGTATTGTCTCCTTTCTGGCTCTAATCTGATAGTCATAGTGGGGTGGTAGATGTCTATTCTCCTTTATGACTCTAATCTGATAGTGGGGTGATTTATGTATATTCTCCCTTTTGGCTCTAATCTAATAGTGATAGTGGGGTGGTAGATGTCTAGTCTCCCGTATGGCTCTAATCTGATAGTGGTAGATGTCTATTCTCCTTTATGACTCTAATCTGATAGTGGGGTGGTAGATCTCTAGTCTCCCGTATGGCTCTAATCTGATAGTGGTAGATGTCTAGTCTCCCTTATGGCTCTAATCTGATGGTGGTAGATGTCTAGTCTCCTTTATGGCTCTAATCTGATAGTGGTAGATGTCTAGTCTCCCTTATGGCTCTAATCTGATAGTGGTAGTGGGGTGGTAGATGTCTAGTCTCCTTTATGGCTCTAATCTGATAGTGGTAGATGTCTAGTCTCCTTTATGGCTCTAATCTGATAGTGGGGTGGTAGATGTCTAGTCTCCCTTATGGCTCTAATCTGATAGTGGTAGATGTCTAGTCTCCCTTATGGCTCTAATCTGATGGTGGTAGATGTCTAGTCTCCTTTATGGCTCTAATCTGATAGTGGTAGATGTCTAGTCTCCCTTATGGCTCTAATCTGATAGTGGTAGTGGGGTGGTAGATGTCTAGTCTCCTTTATGGCTCTAATCTGATAGTGGTAGATGTCTAGTCTCCTTTATGGCTCTAATCTGATAGTGGTAGTGGGGTGGTAGATGTCTCGTCTTCATTTTGGCTCGAATCTGATAGTGGTAGGTGTCTCCTTTATGGCTCTAATCTGATTGTGGGGTGATTTACGTCTATTCTCCATTGTAGCTCTAATCTGATAGTGGTAGTGGGGTGGTAGATGTCTAGTCTTCATTTTGGCTCTAATCTGATAGTGGAGTGGTAGATGTCGAGTCTCCTTTATGGCTCTAATCTGGTAGTGGTAGTGGGGTGTTAGATGTCTAGTCTCCCTTATGGCATTGATCTGATAGTGGGGTGGTAGATGTCTCGTCTCCTTTATGGCTCTAATCTGATAATGGTAGATGTCTAGTCTCCTTTATGGCTCTAATCTGATAGTGGTAGATGTCTAGTCTCCTTTATGGCTCTAATCTGATAGTGGTAGGGGTGGTAGATGTCTAGTCTCCCTTATGGCTCTAATCTGATAGTGATAGTGGGGTGGTAGATGTCTAGTCTCCTTTATGACTCTAATCTAATAGTGATAGTGGGGTGGTAGATCTCTAGTCTCCCGTATGGCTCTAATCTGATAGTGGTAGATGTCTAGTCTCCTTTATGGCTCTAATCTGATAGCGGTGGTAGATGTCTACTCTCCATTATGGCTCGAATCTGATAGTGGGGTGATTTGTGTATATTCTCCCTTTTGGCTCTAATCTGATAGTGGCAGTGGGGTGATAGATGTCTAGTCTCCCTTATGGCTCTAATCTGATAGTGATAGTGGGGTGGTAGATGTCTAGTCTCCTTTATGGCTCTAATCTGGTAGTGGTAGTGGGGTGTTAGATGTTTAGTCTCCCTTATGGCATTGATCTGATAGTGGGGTGGTAGATGTCTACTCTCCTTTATGACTCTAATCTGATAGTGGTGTGGTAGATCTCTAGTCTCCCGTGTGGCTCTAATCTGATAGTGGTAGTGGGGTGGTAGATGTCTAGTCTCATTTATGGCTCTAATCTGATAGTGGTAGTGGGGTGGTAGATGTCTAGTCTCCTTTATGGCTCTAATCTAATAGTGGTAGGTGTCTAGTCTCCTTTATGGCTCTAATCTGATAGTGGTAGTGGGGTGGTAGATGTCGAGTCTCCTTTATGGCTCTAATCGGATAGTGGTAGATGTCTAGTCTCCTTTATGGCTCTAATCTGATAGTGGCAGTGGGGTGGTAGATGTCTACTCTCCATTATGGCTCGAATCTGATAGTGGGGTGATTTATGTATATTCTCCATTATGGCTCTAATCTGATAGTGGTAGATGTATTGTCTCCTTTCTGGCTCTAATCTGATAGTCATAGTGGGGTGGTAGATGTCTCGTCTCCTTTATGGCTCTAATCTGGTAGTGGTAGTGGGGTGTTAGATGTCTAGTCTCCCTTATGGCATTGATCTGATAGTGGGGTGGTAGATGTCTCGTCTCCTTTATGGCTCTAATCTGATAATGGTAGATGTCTAGTCTCCTTTATGGCTCTAATCTGATAGTGATAGTGGGGTGATTTATGTATATTCTCCCTTTTGGCTCTAATCTGATAGTGGCAGTGGGGTGATAGATGTCTAGTCTCCCTTATGGCTCTAATCTGATAGTGGTAGTGGGGTGATTTGTGTATATTCTCCCTTATGGCTCTAATCTGATAGTGGGGTGGTAGATGTCTCGTCTTCTTTATGGCTCTAATCTGATAATGGTAGATGTCTAGTCTCCTTTATGACTCTAATCTGATAGTGGTGTGGTAGATCTCTAGTCTCCCTTATGGCTCTAATCTGATAGTGGTAGTGGGGTGGTAGATGTCTAGTCTCCTTTATGGCTCTAATCGGATAGTGGAAGATGTCTAGTCTCCTTTATGGCTCTAATCTGATAGTGGCAGTGGGGTGGTAGATGTCTACTCTCCATCATGGCTCGAATCTGATAGTGTGGAGATTTATGTATATTATCCATTATGGCTCTAATCTGATAGTGGTAGATGTCTAGTCTCCCTTATGGCTCGAATCTGATAGTGGGGTGATTTATGTCTAGTCTCCTTTATGGCTCTAATCTGATAGTGGTAGATGTCTCGTCTTCATTTTGGCTCGAATCTGATAGTGGTAGATGTCTCCTTTATGGCTCTAATCTGATTGTGGTAGTGGGGTGGTAGATGTCTAATCTCCTTTACGGCTCTAATCTGATAGTGGGGTGGTAGATGTCGAGTCTCCTTTATGGCTCTAATCTGATAGTGGTAGATGTCTTGTCTCCTTTCTGGCTCTAATCTGATAGTGGTAGGTGTCTCCCTTATGGCTCTAATCTGATAGTGGGGTGGTCGATGTCTCGTCTCCTTTATGGCTCTAATCTGATAGTGGTATGTGTCTAGTCTCCTTTATGGCTCTAATCGGATAGTGGTAGATGTCTAGTCTCCCTTATGGCATTGATCTGATAGTGGGGTGGTAGATGTCTCGTCTCCTTTATGGCTCTAATCTGATAATGGTAGATGTCTAGTCTCCTTTATGGCTCTAATCTGATAGTGATAGTGGGGTGGTAGATGTCGAGTCTCCTTTATGGCTCTAATCTGATAGTGGTATGTGTCTAGTCTCCTTTATGGCTCTAATCTGATAGTGGGGTGGTCGATGTCTCGTCTCCTTTATGGCTCTAATCTGATAGTGGTATGTGTCTAGTCTCCTTTATGGCTCTAATCGGATAGTGGTAGATGTCTAGTCTCCTTTTTGGCTCTAATCTGATAGTGGCAGTGGGGTGATAGATGTCTCGTCTCCTTTATGGCTCTAATCTGATAGTGGCAGTGGGGTGGAATATGGCTAGGCTCCATTATGGCTCTAATCTGATAGTGGTAGTGGGGTGGTAGATGTCTAGTCTCCTTTATGGCTCTAATCGGATAGTGGAAGATGTCTAGTCTCCTTTATGGCTCTAATCTGATAGTGGCAGTGGGGTGGTAGATGTCTACTCTCCATCATGGCTCGAATCTGATAGTGTGGAGATTTATGTATATTATCCATTATGGCTCTAATCTGATAGTGGTAGATGTCTAGTCTCCCTTATGGCTCGAATCTGATAGTGGGGTGATTTATGTCTAGTCTCCTTTATGGCTCTAATCTGATAGTGGTAGATGTCTCGTCTTCATTTTGGCCTGAATCTGATAGTGGTAGATGTCTCCTTTATGGCTCTAATCTGATTTAGGTAGTGGGGTGGTAGATGTCTAATCTCCTTTACGGCTCTAATCTGATAGTGGGGTGGTAGATGTCGAGTCTCCTTTATGGCTCTAATCTGATAGTGGTAGATGTCTTGTCTCCTTTCTGGCTCTAATCTGATAGTGGTAGGTGTCTCCCTTATGGCTCTAATCTGATAGTGGGGTGGTCGATGTCTAATCTCCTTTACGGCTCTAATCTGATAGTGGGGTGGTAGATGTCGAGTCTCCTTTATGGCTCTAATCTGATAGTGGTATGTGTCTAGTCTCCTTTATGGCTCTAATCGGATAGTGGTAGATGTCTAGTCTCCTTTCTGGCTCTAATCTGATAGTCATAGTGGGGTGGTAGATGTCTAGTCTCCCTTATGGCATTGATCTGATAGTGGGGTGGTAGATGTCTCGTCTCCTTTATGGCTCTAATCTGATAATGGTAGATGTCTAGTCTCCTTTATGGCTCTAATCTGATAGTGATAGTGGGGTGGTAGATGTCGAGTCTCCTTTATGGCTCTAATCTGATAGTGATAGTGGGGTGGTAGATGTCTAGTCTCCTTTTTGGCTCTAATCTGATAGTGGTATGTGTCTAGTCTCCTTTTTGGCTATAATCTGATAGTGGCAGTGGGGTGATAGATGTCTCGTCTCCTTTATGGCTCTAATCTGATAGTGGCAGTGGGGTGGAATATGGCTAGGCTCCATTATGGCTCTAATCTGATAGTGGTAGTGGGGTGGTAGATGTCTAGTCTTCATTTTGGCTCTAATCTGATAGTGGGGTGGTAGATGTCTAGTCTCCTTTATGGCTCTAATCGGATAGTGGTAGATGTCTAGTCTCCTTTATGGCTCTAATCTGATAGTGGCAGTGGGGTGGTAGATGTCTACTCTCCATTATGGCTCGAATCTGATAGTGGGGTGATTTATGTATATTCTCCATTATGGCTCTAATCTGATAGTGGTAGATGTACTGTCTCCTTTCTGGCTCTAATCTGATAGTGGAAGTGGGGTGGTAAGATGTCTCGTCTCCTTTATGGCTCTAGTCTGATAATGGTAGATGTCTAGTCTCCTTTATGGCTCTAATCTGATAGTGGTAGATGTCTAGTCTCCTTTCTGGCTCTAATCTGATAGTGATAGTGGGGTGGTAGATGTCTATTCTCCTTTATGACTCTAATCTGATAGTGGGGTGGTAGATGTCTACTCTACTTTATGACTCTCATCTGATAGTGGTAGTGGGGTGGTAGATCTCTAGTCTCCCGTATGGCTCTAATCTGATAGTGGTAGATGTCTAGTCTCCTTTATGGCTCTAATCTGATAGTGGTAGTGGGGTGGTAGATGTCTAGTCTCATTTATGGCTCTAAATCAAATCAAATCAAATCAAATCAAATTTATTTATATAGCCCTTCGTACATCAGCTGATATCTCAAAGTGCTGTACAGAAACCCAGCCTAAAACCCCAAACAGCAAACAATGCAGGTGTAAATGCACGGTGGCTAGGAAAAACTCCTAGAAAGGCCAAAACCTAGGAAGAAACCTAGAGAGGAACCGGGCTATGTGGGGTGGCCAGTCCTCTTCTGGCTGTGCCGGGTAGAGATTATAACAGAACATGACCAAGATGTTCAAATGTTCATAAATGACCAGCATGGTCGAATAATAATAAGGCAGAACAGTTGAAACTGAGCAGCAGCACAGTCAGGTGGACTGGGGACAGCAAGGAGCCTTCATGTCAGGTAGTCCTGGGGCACGGTCCTAGGGCTCAGGTCAGTTGAAACTGGAGCAGGAGCATGGCCAGGTGGACTGGGGACAGCAAGGAGTCCTCATGTCAGGTAGTCCTGGGACATGGTCCTAGGGCTCAGGTCCTCCGGGAGAGAGAAGAAAGAAAGAGAGAAGTGGAGAATTAGAGGCACACTTAGATTCACACAGGACACCGAATAGGACAGGAGAAGTACTCCAGATATAACAAACTGACCCTAGCCCCCGACACATAAACTACTGCAGCATAAATACTGGAGGCTGAGACAGGAGGGGTCAGGAGACACTGTGGCCCCATCCGAGGACACCCCGGACAGGGCCAAACAGGAAGGATATAACCCCACCCACTTTGCCAAAGCACATCCCCCACACCACTAGAGGGATATCTTCAACCACCAACTACCATCCTGAGACAAGGGAGTATAGCCCACAAAGATCTCCGCCTTACGGTACAACCCAAGGGGGATAGTAGAGACAGGCCGACCACAACAGTGAATCAACCCACCCAGGTGACGCACCCCCAGGGACGGCACGAGAGAGCCCCAGCAAGCCAGTGACTCAGCCCCGTAACAGGGTTAGTGGCAGAGAATCCCAGTGGAATCCCTTCCACTCTAATCTGATAGTGGGGTGATTTATGTATATTCTCCATTATGGCTCTAATCTGATAGTGGTAGTGGGGTGGTAGATGTCTACTCTCCATTATGGCTCTAATCTGATAGTGGGGTGATTTGTGTATATTCTCCTTATGGCTCTAATCTGATAGTGGGTTGGTAGATGTTGAGTCTCCTTTATGGCTCTAATCTGATAGTGGTAGATGTCTAGTCTCCTTTATGGCTCTAATCTGATAGTGGTAGTGGGGTGGTAGATGTCTAGTCTCCTTTATGGCTCTAATCGGATACTGGTAGATGTCTAGTCTCTTTATGGCTCTAATCGGATAGTGGTAGATGTCTAGTCTCCATTATGGCTCGAATCTGATAGTGGGGTGATTTATGTATATTATCCATTATGGCTCTAATCTGATAGTGGTAGATGTCTAGTCTCCTTTATGGCTCTAATCGGATAGTGGTAGATGTCTACTCTCCATTATGGCTCGAATCTGATAGTGGGGTGATTTATGTATATTATCCATTATGGCTCTAATCTGATAGTGGTAGATGTCTAGTCTCCTTTATGGCTCTAATCGGATAGTGGTAGATGTCTAGTCTCCTTTATGGCTCTAATCTAATAGTGGTAGGTGTCTAGTCTCCTTTATGGCTCTAATCTGATAGTGGTAGTGGGGTGGTAGATGTCTAGTCTCCTTTATGGCTCTAATCAGATAGTGGTAGATGTCTAGTCTCCTTTATGGCTCTAATCTGATAGTGGCAGTGGGGTGGTAGATGTCTAGTCTCCATTATGGCTCGTATCTGATAGTGGGGTGATTTATGTATATTCTCCATTATGGCTCTAATCTGATAGTGGTAGATGTATTGTCTCCTTTCTGGCTCTAATCTGATAGTCATAGTGGGGTGGTAAGATGTCTCGTCTCCATTATGGCTCTAATCTGGTAGTGGTAGTGGGGTGTTGGATGTCTAGTCTCCCTTATGGCATTGATCTGATAGTGGGGTGGTAGATGTCTACTCTCCTTTTTGACTCTAATCTGATAGTGGTAGTGGGGTGGTAGATCTCTAGTCTCCCGTATGGCTCTAATCTGATTGTGGTAGATGTCTAGTCTCCCTTATGGCTCTAATCTGATAGTGGGGTGGTAGATGTCTAGTCTCCCTTATGGCTCTAATCTGATAGTGGTAGTGGGGTGGTAGATGTCTAGTCTCATTTATGGCTCTAATCTGATAGTGGTAGGTGTCTCCTTTCTGGCTCTAATCTGATAGTGTTAGTGGGGTGGTAGATGTCTAGTCTCCTTTATGGCTCTAATCTGATAGTGTTAGTGGGGTGGTAGATGTCTACTCTCCATTATGGCTCGAATCTGATAGTGGGGTGATTTATGTATATTCTCCCTTATGGCTCTAATCTGATAGTGGTAGTGGGGTGGTAGATGTCTACTCTCCATTATGGCTCTAATCTGATAGTGGGGTGATTTGTGTATATTCTCCCTTATGGCTCTAATCTGATAGTGGGTTGGTAGATGTTGAGTCTCCTTTATGGCTCTAATCTGATAGTGGTAGATGTCTAGTCTCCTTTATGGCTCTAATCTGATAGTGGTAGTGGGGTGGTAGATGTCTAGTCTCCTTTATGGCTCTAATCGGATACTGGTAGATGTCTAGTCTCCTTTATGGCTCTAATCGGATAGTGGTAGATGTCTACTCTCCATTATGGCTCGAATCTGATAGTGGGGTGATTTATGTATATTATCCATTATGGCTCTAATCTGATAGTGGTAGATGTCTAGTCTCCTTTATGGCTCTAATCGGATAGTGGTAGATGTCTACTCTCCATTATGGCTCTAATCTGATAGTGGGGTGATTTATGTATATTATCCATTATGGCTCTAATCTGATAGTGGTAGATGTCTAGTCTCCTTTATGGCTCTAATCGGATAGTGGTAGATGTCTAGTCTCCTTTATGGCTCTAATCTGATAGTGGTAGATGTCTAGTCTCCTTTATGGCTCAAATCTGATAGTGGCAATGGGGTGGTCGATGTCTACTCTCCTTTATGGCTCTAATCTGATAGCGGGGTGGTAGATGTCTAGTCTCCTTTTGGCTCTAATCTGATAGTGGTAGGTGTCTCCCTTATGGCTCTAATCTGATAGTGGGGTGGTAGATGTCGAGTCTCCCTTATGGCTCCAATCTGGTAGTGGTTGTGGGGTGTTAGATGTCTAGTCTCCCTTATGGCATTGATCTGATAGTGGGGTGGTCGATGTCTCGTCTCCTTTATGGCTCTAATCTGATAGTGGTATGTGTCTAGTCTCCTTTATGGCTCTAATCTGGTAGTGGTAGATGTCTCGTCTTATTTATGGCTTTAATCTGATAGTGGTAGTGGGGTGGTAAATATCTCGTCTCCTTTATGGCTCTAATCTGAGAGTGGGGTGATTTATGTATATTCTCCCTTTTGGCTCTAATCTAATAGTGATAGTGGGGTGATAGATGTCTAGTCTCCTTTATGGCTCTAATCTGATAGTGGGGTGATAGATGTCTAGTCTCCTTTATGGCTCTAATCTGATAGTGGTAGATGTCTCGTCTTATTTATGGCTTTAATCTGATAGTGGTAGTGGGGTGGTAAATATCTCATCTCCTTTATGGCTCTAATCTGAGAGTGGTAGATGTCTTGTCTCCTTTCTGGCTCTAATCTGATAGTGATAGTGGGGTGGTAGATGTCTTGTCTCCTTTCTGGCTCTAATCTGATAGTGGGGTGATTCATGTATCTTCTCCCTTGTGGCTCTAATCTGATAGTGGTAGTGGGGTGGTAGATGTCGAGTCTCCTTTATGGCTCTAATCTGGTAGTGGTAGATGTCTTGTCTCCTTTCTGGCTCTAATCTGATAGTGATAGTGGGGTGGTAGATGTCTTGTCTCCTTTCTGGCTCTAATCTGACAGTGATAGTGTGGTGGTAGATGTCTAGTCTCCTTTATGGCTCTAATCTAATAGTGGTAGGTGTCTAGTCTCCTTTATGGCTCTAATCTGATAGTGGTAGTGGGGTGGTAGATGTCTAGTCTCCTTTATGGCTCTAATCAGATAGTGGTAGATGTCTAGTCTCCTTTATGGCTCTAATCTGATAGTGGCAGTGGGGTGGTAGATGTCTACTCTCCATTATGGCTCGTATCTGATAGTGGGGTGATTTATGTATATTCTCCATTATGGCTCTAATCTGATAGTGGTAGATGTATTGTCTCCTTTCTGGCTCTAATCTGATAGTCATAGTGGGGTGGTAAGATGTCTCGTCTCCATTATGGCTCTAATCTGGTAGTGGTAGTGGGGTGTTGGATGTCTAGTCTCCCTTATGGCATTGATCTGATAGTGGGGTGGTAGATGTCTACTCTCCTTTTGGCTCTAATCTGATAGTGGTAGTGGGGTGGTAGATCTCTAGTCTCCCGTATGGCTCTAATCTGATTGTGGTAGATGTCTAGTCTCCCTTATGGCTCTAATCTGATAGTGGGGTGGTAGATGTCTAGTCTCCCTTATGGCTCTAATCTGATAGTGGTAGTGGGGTGGTAGATGTCTAGTCTCATTTATGGCTCTAATCTGATAGTGGTAGGTGTCTCCTTTCTGGCTCTAATCTGATAGTGTTAGTGGGGTGGTAGATGTCTAGTCTCCTTTATGGCTCTAATCTGATAGTGTTAGTGGGGTGGTAGATGTCTACTCTCCATTATGGCTCGAATCTGATAGTGGGGTGATTTATGTATATTCTCCCTTATGGCTCTAATCTGATAGTGGTAGTGGGGTGGTAGATGTCTACTCTCCATTATGGCTCTAATCTGATAGTGGGGTGATTTGTGTATATTCTCCCTTATGGCTCTAATCTGATAGTGGGTTGGTAGATGTTGAGTCTCCTTTATGGCTCTAATCTGATAGTGGTAGATGTCTAGTCTCCTTTATGGCTCTAATCTGATAGTGGTAGTGGGGTGGTAGATGTCTAGTCTCCTTTATGGCTCTAATCGGATACTGGTAGATGTCTAGTCTCCTTTATGGCTCTAATCGGATAGTGGTAGATGTCTACTCTCCATTATGGCTCGAATCTGATAGTGGGGTGATTTATGTATATTATCCATTATGGCTCTAATCTGATAGTGGTAGATGTCTAGTCTCCTTTATGGCTCTAATCGGATAGTGGTAGATGTCTACTCTCCATTATGGCTCGAATCTGATAGTGGGGTGATTTATGTATATTATCCATTATGGCTCTAATCTGATAGTGGTAGATGTCTAGTCTCCTTTATGGCTCTAATCGGATAGTGGTAGATGTCTAGTCTCCTTTATGGCTCTAATCTGATAGTGGTAGATGTCTAGTCTCCTTTATGGCTCAAATCTGATAGTGGCAATGGGGTGGTCGATGTCTACTCTCCTTTATGGCTCTAATCTGATAGCGGGGTGGTAGATGTCTAGTCTCCTTTTTGGCTCTAATCTGATAGTGGTAGGTGTCTCCCTTATGGCTCTAATCTGATAGTGGGGTGGTAGATGTCGAGTCTCCCTTATGGCTCCAATCTGGTAGTGGTTGTGGGGTGTTAGATGTCTAGTCTCCCTTATGGCATTGATCTGATAGTGGGGTGGTCGATGTCTCGTCTCCTTTATGGCTCTAATCTGATAGTGGTATGTGTCTAGTCTCCTTTATGGCTCTAATCTGGTAGTGGTAGATGTCTCGTCTTATTTATGGCTTTAATCTGATAGTGGTAGTGGGGTGGTAAATATCTCGTCTCCTTTATGGCTCTAATCTGAGAGTGGGGTGATTTATGTATATTCTCCCTTTTGGCTCTAATCTAATAGTGATAGTGGGGTGATAGATGTCTAGTCTCCTTTATGGCTCTAATCTGATAGTGGGGTGATAGATGTCTAGTCTCCTTTATGGCTCTAATCTGATAGTGGTAGATGTCTCGTCTTATTTATGGCTTTAATCTGATAGTGGTAGTGGGGTGGTAAATATCTCATCTCCTTTATGGCTCTAATCTGAGAGTGGTAGATGTCTTGTCTCCTTTCTGGCTCTAATCTGATAGTGATAGTGGGGTGGTAGATGTCTTGTCTCCTTTCTGGCTCTAATCTGATAGTGGGGTGATTCATGTATCTTCTCCCTTGTGGCTCTAATCTGATAGTGGTAGTGGGGTGGTAGATGTCGAGTCTCCTTTATGGCTCTAATCTGGTAGTGGTAGATGTCTTGTCTCCTTTCTGGCTCTAATCTGATAGTGATAGTGGGGTGGTAGATGTCTTGTCTCCTTTCTGGCTCTAATCTGACAGTGATAGTGTGGTGGTAGATGTCTAGTCTCCTTTATGGCTCTAATCTAATAGTGGTAGGTGTCTAGTCTCCTTTATGGCTCTAATCTGATAGTGGTAGTGGGGTGGTAGATGTCTAGTCTCCTTTATGGCTCTAATCAGATAGTGGTAGATGTCTAGTCTCCTTTATGGCTCTAATCTGATAGTGGCAGTGGGGTGGTAGATGTCTACTCTCCATTATGGCTCGTATCTGATAGTGGGGTGATTTATGTATATTCTCCATTATGGCTCTAATCTGATAGTGGTAGATGTATTGTCTCCTTTCTGGCTCTAATCTGATAGTCATAGTGGGGTGGTAAGATGTCTCGTCTCCATTATGGCTCTAATCTGGTAGTGGTAGTGGGGTGTTGGATGTCTAGTCTCCCTTATGGCATTGATCTGATAGTGGGGTGGTAGATGTCTACTCTCCTTTTTGACTCTAATCTGATAGTGGTAGTGGGGTGGTAGATCTCTAGTCTCCCGTATGGCTCTAATCTGATTGTGGTAGATGTCTAGTCTCCTTATGGCTCTAATCTGATAGTGGGGTGGTAGATGTCTACTCTCCTTTTGACTCTAATCTGATAGTGGTAGTGGGGTGGTAGATCTCTAGTCTCCCGTATGGCTCTAATCTGATTGTGGTAGATGTCTAGTCTCCTTATGGCTCTAATCTGATAGTGGGGTGGTAGATGTCTAGTCTCCTTATGGCTCTAATCTGATAGTGGTAGTGGGGTGGTAGATGTCTAGTCTCATTTATGGCTCTAATCTGATAGTGGTAGGTGTCTCCTTTCTGGCTCTAATCTGATAGTGTTAGTGGGGTGGTAGATGTCTAGTCTCCTTTATGGCTCTAATCTGATAGTGTTAGTGGGGTGGTAGATGTCTACTCTCCATTATGGCTCGAATCTGATAGTGGGGTGATTTATGTATATTCTCCTTATGGCTCTAATCTGATAGTGGTAGTGGGGTGGTAGATGTCTACTCTCCATTATGGCTCTAATCTGATAGTGGGGTGATTTGTGTATATTCTCCCTTATGGCTCTAATCTGATAGTGGGTTGGTAGATGTTGAGTCTCCTTTATGGCTCTAATCTGATAGTGGTAGATGTCTAGTCTCCTTTATGGCTCTAATCTGATAGTGGTAGTGGGGTGGTAGATGTCTAGTCTCCTTTATGGCTCTAATCGGATACTGGTAGATGTCTAGTCTC
Source organism: Oncorhynchus keta (assembly GCF_023373465.1). NCBI lineage: Eukaryota > Metazoa > Chordata > Actinopteri > Salmoniformes > Salmonidae > Oncorhynchus > Oncorhynchus keta. Next base: position 53,009 of record NW_026281297.1, read on the forward strand.
CTTTATGGCTCTAATCGGATAGTGGTAGATGTCTACTCTCCATTATGGCTCGAATCTGATAGTGGGGTGATTTATGTATATTATCCATTATGGCTCTAATCTGATAGTGGTAGATGTCTAGTCTCCTTTATGGCTCTAATCGGATAGTGGTAGATGTCTACTCTCCATTATGGCTCGAATCTGATAGTGGGGTGATTTATGTATATTATCCATTATGGCTCTAATCTGATAGTGGTAGATGTCTAGTCTCCTTTATGGCTCTAATCGGATAGTGGTAGATGTCTAGTCTCCTTTATGGCTCTAATCTGATAGTGGTAGATGTCTAGTCTCCTTTATGGCTCAAATCTGATAGTGGCAATGGGGTGGTCGATGTCTACTCTCCTTTATGGCTCTAATCTGATAGCGGGGTGGTAGATGTCTAGTCTCCTTTTTGGCTCTAATCTGATAGTGGTAGGTGTCTCCCTTATGGCTCTAATCTGATAGTGGGGTGGTAGATGTCGAGTCTCCCTTATGGCTCCAATCTGGTAGTGGTTGTGGGGTGTTAGATGTCTAGTCTCCCTTATGGCATTGATCTGATAGTGGGGTGGTCGATGTCTCGTCTCCTTTATGGCTCTAATCTGATAGTGGTATGTGTCTAGTCTCCTTTATGGCTCTAATCTGGTAGTGGTAGATGTCTCGTCTTATTTATGGCTTTAATCTGATAGTGGGGTGGTAAATATCTCGTCTCCTTTATGGCTCTAATCTGAGAGTGGGGTAATTTATGTATATTCTCCCTTTTGGCTCTAATCTAATAGTGATAGTGGGGTGATAGATGTCTAGTCTCCTTTATGGCTCTAATCTGATAGTGGGGTGATAGATGTCTAGTCTCCTTTATGGCTCTAATCTGGTAGTGGTAGATGTCTCGTCTTATTTATGGCTTTAATCTGATAGTGGTAGTGGGGTGGTAAATATCTCATCTCCTTTATGGCTCTAATCTGAGAGTGGGGTGATTTATGTATATTCTCCCTTTTGGCTCTAGTCTGATAGTGGTAGTGGGGTGGTAGATGTCTACTCTCCTTTATGGCTCTAATCTGATAGTGGCAGTGGGGTGGTAGATGTCTACTCTCCCTTATGGCATTGATCTGATAGTGGGGTGGTCGATGTCTCGTCTCCTTTATGGCTCTAATCTTATAGTGGTAGATGTCTCATCTCCTTTATGGCTCAAATCTGATAGTGGCAGTGGGGTGGTAGATGTCTACTCTCCCTTATGGCATTGATCTGATAGTGGGGTGGTCGATGTCTCGTCTCCTTTATGGCTCTAATCTTATAGTGGTAGATGTCTACTCTCCATGATGGCTCAAATCTGATAGTGGTTGATGTCTTGTCTCCCTTATGGCTCTAATCTGATAGTGGTAGATGTCTAGTCTCCTTTATGGCTCCAATCTGGTAGTGGTTCTGGGGTGTTAGATGTCTAGTCTCCCTTATGGCTCTAATCTGATAGTGGGGTGGTTGATGTCTTGTCTCCCTTATGGCTCTAATCTGATAGTGGTAGATGTCTAGTCTCCTTTATGGCTCCAATCTGGTAGTGGTTCTGGGGTGTTAGATGTCTAGTCTCCCTTATAGCATTGATCTGATAGTGGGGTGGTCGATGTCTCGTCTCCTTTATGGCTCTAATCTGATAGTGGTACGTGTCTAGTCTCCTTTATGGCTCTAATCTGATAGTGGTCGTGGGGTGTTAGATGTCTAGTCTCCCTTATAGCATTGATCTGATAGTGGGGTGGTCGATGTCTCGTCTCCTTTATGGCTCTAATCTGATAGTGGTAGATGTCTACTCTCCATTATGGCTCTCATCTGACAGTGGGGTGATTTATGTATATTCTCCCTTTTGGCTCTAATCTTATAGTGATAGTGGGTGGTAGATATCTCGTCTCCGTGATGGCTCAAATCTGATAGGGATAGATGTCTAGTCTTCTTTATGGCAATAATCTGATAGTGGTTGATGTCTAGTGTCCCTTATGGCTCTAATCTGATAGTGGAGTGATAGATGTCCAGTCTCCGTTATGGCTCTAATATCATAGTGGTAGTGGGGTGGTAGATGTCTAGACTCCTTTATGGCTCTAATTTGATAGTTGTGTGGTAGATGTCTAGTCTCGTTTATGGCTCTAATCTGATAGTGGTAGATGTCTGGTCTCCTTTATGGCTCTAATCTGATAGTGGAGTGATAGATGTCCAGTCTCCGTTATGGCTCTAATATCATAGTGGTAGTGGGGTGGTAGATGTCGAGTCTCCCTTATGGCTCTAACCTGATAGTGGTAGATGTCTCGTCTCGTTTATGGCTCTAATCTGATAGTGGGGTTGTAGATGTCTAGTCTCCTTTATGGCTCTAATCTGATAGTGGTAGATGTCTGGTCTCGTTTATGGCTCTAATCTGGTAGCGGGGTGGTCGGTGTCTCGTCTCCTTTATGGCTCTAATCTGATAGTGGTAGTGGGGTGGTCAATATCTTGTCTCCTTTATGGCTCTAATCTGAGAGTGATAGTGGGGTGGTAGATGTCCAGTCTCCTTCATGACTAACCTGATAGTGGTAGATGTCTCGTTTATGGCTCTAATCTGATAGTGGTGTATGTCTAGTCTCCTTTATGGATCTAATCTGATAGTAATTGTGGGGTGGTAGATGTCTAGTCTCCTTATTGGCTCTTATCTGATAGTGGGGTTATGTGCTTCCTCACATCTCATCAATGCCCTGGAGAGTTGATCCAACTTCCCCCAGCTCGGAGAGTTCCCTACTTCCCTTCCACTCTGCCTGCCTGATCGAATTTAATCACTGCCACTGCACAGGTCAATATCATTTCAAGGGTGGTGACTACACCTTGTCCTTGTCTATCTTTCCACGCTACCCCTGACCATATAATTATTTGTAATATTTGACAGCAGGTTTTAGCTACCATTTCCTCATGTTGCCCAGGAGCCTGGTCCTCAGAGTCAGAGTGGTTTGAGTGGTTTGAGGCCATGCTTCTATCTCTGCAAGTTCTTTGTAAGGTCCTGGGTGTCGTGAATGTGGAGTCCGGCGCAGGGAAACAGAGTTCAGTATAGTGCTCTTTTAATGCTTAAAACAAAATGCCCCAGATACGGGGAACGAAAAATAACAGCACTATACACTAACATACAACAGCACGTTAGTCTCTAACCAACTCCAGGGTTACAATATTCAATCCCGCACAAAGAAACGGGCGGGCCGGCTGACTAATAAAGCCCAACTAATTACAAACTTAAAACAGGTGCTATCAATAAACGTATAAGGAGGGGGAGGAAAGAAATCAGTGGCAGCTAGTAGACCGGCGATGACGACCGCCGAGCGCCACCCGAACGGGAAGGGGAGCCACCTTCGGTCGGACTCGTGACATTCTTGGTCCAGTAGTTTTCAAGATACTTTTCTCTAGTCTAACCTTGCCTTATATTCTCTTCTAACCACTAATGTCACCCCCCTTTTTTCAGACTGGGTCTCACTTCTAACAATGCTGACAGTATTCTTAGAGGCTTGACACCTCAAGAAGCATCTCACGTGTCGTGTGGTTACCCTGAGCATTTCTTTCCGGTTGTTGAGGTTTTTGGGCTGTGCTGGTGCACTTGCTCGTACACCATGCTCCATATAACCCTCCATTAGTTTCCTGGACAGCTTTAGGATTAACTTTATTAGTTTCTTCACCAGTTTCCCTAGTAATATTATTCCCTTAAACATCCCTAACCAGCCCTCAATCCCTGATCTACTGGTAGGCCCATTTTTTTGGCATAGCCAATGGCCATCATTACACCAATAAATACTAGGATGCCTATGGTCAAATGTAGCTTTAACTTTATTCCATCAAGTGGTTACAGCTTCCCATTTCTCTTCAATAGTTCTCATCACCCTTTTGACTGGTTCTACCACTAAATCCCTTGCTGCTTTAGTTATGCCCGTAGTAAATCCTCCCCAGGCCATAACTAACCAATTTCCCCTTATTCCACCTTTAGTTGTGGTATCTTCGTCTCTGAGCCACATTATACCCTCTGAGCCTTCCTTCCAGAAGTCTTTATTAAATATGTTGCAGTAGTTTTCCTGGCCCATAGTGTGAACACATGTTATTTTATTATTACACATCCAGGAGAGTTAGTGGAGTTGTCCATTAACTGCTGACATAGAGAATTATTCCAGACTTGTTTTCCCACTCGGACCCTGATCCCCAGAGGTTAGTGGAGTTGTCCATTAACTGCTTACATAGAGAATTATTCCAGACTTGTGTCAGGTTCTTTTCCCACTCGAACCCTGATCCCCAGAGGTTAGTGGAGTTGTCCATTAACTGCTTACATAGAGAATTATTCCAGACTTGTGTCAGGTTCTTTTCCCACTCGGACCCTGATCCCCAGAGGTTAGTGGAGTTGTCCATTAACTGCTTACATAGAGAATTATTCCAGACTTGTGTCAGGTTCTTTTCCCACTCGAACCCTGATCCCCAGAGGTTAGTGGAGTTGTCCATTAACTGCTTACATAGAGAATTATTCCAGACTTGTGTCAGGTTCTTTTCCCACTCGAACCCTGATCCCCAGAGGTTAGTGGAGTTGTCCATTAACTGCTTACATAGAGAATTATTCCAGACTTGTGTCAGGTTCTTTTCCCACTCGGACCCTGATCCCCAGAGGTTAGTGGAGTTGTCCATTAACTGCTTACATAGAGAATTATTCCAGACTTGTGTCAGGGTTCTTTTCCCACTCGAACCCTGATCCCCAGAGGTTAGTGGAGTTGTCCATTAACTGCTTACATAGAGAATTATTCCAGACTTGTGTCAGGTTCTTTTCCCACTCGGGCCCTGATCCCCAGAGGTTAGTGGAGTTGTCCATTAACTGCTTACATAGAGAATTATTCCAGACTTGTGTCAGGTTCTTTCCCCACTCGGATCCTGATCCCCAGAGGTTAGTGGAGTTGTCCATTAACTGCTTACATAGAGAATTATTCCAGACTTGTGTCAGGTTCTTTTCCCACTCGGACCCTGATCCCCAGAGGTTAGTGGAGTTGTCCATTAACTGCTTACATAGAGAATTATTCCAGACTTGTGTCAGGTTCTTTTCCCACTCGAACCCTGATCCCCAGAGGTTAGTGGAGTTGTCAATTAACTGCTTACATAGAGAATTATTCCAGACTTGTGTCAGGTTCTTTTCCCACTCGGACCCTGATCCCCAGAGGTTAGTGGAGTTGTCCATTAACTGCTTACATAGAGAATTATTCCAGACTTGTGTCAGGTTCTTTTCCCACTCGGGCCCTGATCCCCAGAGGTTAGTGGAGTTGTCCATTAACTGCTTACATAGAGAATTATTCCAGACTTGTGTCAGGTTCTTTTCCCACTCGAACCCTGATCCCCAGAGGTTAGTGGAGTTGTCCATTAACTGTTTACATAGAGAATTATTCCAGACTTGTGTCAGGTTCTTTTCCCACTCGGACCCTGATCCCCAGAGGTTAGTGGAGTTGTCCATTAACTGCTTACATAGAGAATTATTCCAGAGTTGTGTCAGGTTCTTTTCCCACTCGGACCCTGATCCCCAGAGGTTAGTGGAGTTGTCCATTAACTGCTTACATAGAGAATTTTTCCAGACTTGTGTCAGGTTCTTTTCCCACTCGGACCCTGATCCCCAGAGGTTAGTGGAGTTGTCCATTAACTGCTTACATAGAGAATTATTCCAGACTTGTGTCAGGTTCTTTTCCCACTCGGACCCTGATCCCCAGAGGTTAGTGGAGTTGTCCATTAACTGCTTACATAGAGAATTATTCCAGACTTGTGTCAGGTTCTTTTCCCACTCGGACCCTGATCCCCAGAGGTTAGTGGAGTTGTCCATTAACTGCTTACATAGAGAATTATTCCAGACTTGTGTCAGGTTCTTTTCCCACTCGGACCCTGATCCCCAGAGGTTAGTGGAGTTGTCCATTAACTGCTTACATAGAGAATTATTCCAGACTTGTGTCAGGTTCTTTTCCCACTCGGACCCTGATCCCCAGAGGTTAGTGGAGTTGTCCATTAACTGCTTACATAGAGAATTATTCCAGACTTGTGTCAGGTTCTTTTCCCACTCGGACCCTGATCCCCAGAGGTTAGTGGAGTTGTCCATTAACTGCTTACATAGAGAATTATTCCAGACTTGTGTCAGGTTCTTTTCCCACTCGGACCTGATCCCCAGAGGTTAGTGGAGTTGTCCATTAACTGCTTACATAGAGAATTATTCCAGACTTGTGTCAGGTTCTTTTCCCACTCGGACCCTGATCCCCAGAGGTTAGTGGAGTTGTCCATTAACTGCTTACATAGAGAATTATTCCAGACTTGTGTCAGGTTCTTTTCCCACTCGAACCCTGATCCCCAGAGGTTAGTGGAGTTGTCCATTAACTGCTTACATAGAGAATTATTCCAGACTTGTGTCAGGTTCTTTTCCCACTCGGACCCTGATCCCCAGAGGTTAGTGGAGTTGTCCATTAACTGCTTACATAGAGAATTATTCCAGACTTGTGTCAGGTTCTTTTCCCACTCGAACCCTGATCCCCAGAGGTTAGTGGAGTTGTCCATTAACTGCTTACATAGAGAATTATTCCAGACTTGTGTCAGGTTCTTTTCCCACTCGGACCCTGATCCCCAGAGGTTAGTGGAGTTGTCCATTAACTGCTTACATAGAGAATTATTCAGACTTGTGTCAGGTTCTTTTCCCACTCGGACCCTGATCCCCAGAGGTTAGTGGAGTTGTCCATTAACTGCTTACATAGAGAATTATTCCAGACTTGTGTCAGGTTCTTTTCCCACTCGGGCCCTGATCCCCAGAGGTTAGTGGAGTTGTCCATTAACTGCTTACATAGAGAATTATTCCAGACTTGTGTCAGGTTCTTTTCCCTCGAACCCTGATCCCCAGAGGTTAGTGGAGTTGTCCATTAACTGCTTACATAGAGAAATTATTCCAGACTTGTGTCAGGTTCTTTCCCCACTCGGACCCTGATCCCCAGAGGTTAGTGGAGTTGTCCATTAACTGCTTACATAGAGAATTATTCCAGACTTGTGTCAGGTTCTTTTCCCACTCGAACCCTGATCCCCAGAGGTTAGTGGAGTTGTCCATTAACTGCTTACATAGAGAATTATTCCAGACTTGTGTCAGGTTCTTTTCCCACTCGGACCCTTATCCCCAGAGGTTAGTGGAGTTGTCCATTAACTGCTTACATAGAGAATTATTCCAGACTTGTGTCAGGTTCTTTTCCCACTCGAACCCTGATCCCCAGAGGTTAGTGGAGTTGTCCATTAACTGCTTACATAGAGAATTATTCAGACTTGTGTCAGGTTCTTTTCCCACTCGAACCCTGATCCCCAGAGGTTAGTGGAGTTGTCCATTAACTGCTTACATAGAGAATTATTCCAGACTTGTGTCAGGTTCTTTTCCCCTCGGACCCTGATCCCCAGAGGTTAGTGGAGTTGTCCATTAACTGCTTACATAGAGAATTATTCCAGACTTGTGTCAGGTTCTTTTCCCACTCGGACCCTGATCCCCAGAGGTTAGTGGAGTTGTCCATTAACTGCTTACATAGAGAATTATTCCAGACTTGTGTCAGGTTCTTTTCCCACTCGAACCCTGATCCCCAGAGGTTAGTGGAGTTGTCCATTAACTGCTTACATAGAGAATTATTCCAGACTTGTGTCAGGTTCTTTTCCACTCGAACCCTGATCCCCAGAGGTTTGTGGAGTTGTCCATTAACTGCTTACATAGAGGTATTCCAGACTTGTGTCAGGTTCTTTTCCCACTCGGACCCTGATCCCCAGAGGTTAGTGGAGTTGTCCATTAACTGCTTACATAGAGAATTATTCCAGACTTGTGTCAGGTTCTTTTCCCACTCGGACCCTGATCCCCAGAGGTTAGTGGAGTTGTCCATTAACTGCTTACATAGAGAATTATTCCAGACTTGTGTCAGGTTCTTTTCCCACTCGGACCCTGATCCCCAGAGGTTAGTGGAGTTGTCCATTAACTGCTTACATAGAGAATTATTCCAGACTTGTGTCAGGTTCTTTCCCCACTCGGACCCTGATCCCCAGAGGTTAGTGGAGTTGTCCATTAACTGCTTACATAGAGAATTATTCCAGACTTGTGTCAGGTTCTTTTCCCACTCGGACCCTGATCCCCAGAGGTTAGTGGAGTTGTCCATTAACTGCTTACATAGAGAATTATTCCAGACTTGTGTCAGGTTCTTTTCCCACTCGGACCCTGATCCCCAGAGGTTAGTGGAGTTGTCCATTAACTGCTTACATAGAGAATTATTCCAGACTTGTGTCAGGTTCTTTTCCACTCGAACCCTGATCCCCAGAGGTTAGTGGAGTTGTCCATTAACTGCTTACATAGAGAATTATTCAGACTTGTGTCAGGTTCTTTTCCCACTCGAACCCTGATCCCCAGAGGTTAGTGGAGTTGTCCATTAACTGCTTACATAGAGAATTATTCCAGACTTGTGTCAGGTTCTTTTCCCACTCGGACCCTGATCCCCAGAGGTTAGTGGAGTTGTCCATTAACTGCTTACATAGAGAATTATTCCAGACTTGTGTCAGGTTCTTTTCCCACTCGGACCCTGATCCCCAGAGGTTAGTGGAGTTGTCCATTAACTGCTTACATAGAGAATTATTCCAGACTTGTGTCAGGTTCTTTTCCCACTCGAACCCTGATCCCCAGAGGTTAGTGGAGTTGTCCATTAACTGCTTACATAGAGAATTATTCCAGACTTGTGTCAGGTTCTTTTCCCACTCGAACCCTGATCCCCAGAGGTTAGTGGAGTTGTCCATTAACTGCTTACATAGAGAATTATTCCAGACTTGTGTCAGGTTCTTTCCCACTCGGACCCTGATCCCCAGAGGTTAGTGGAGTTGTCCATTAACTGCTTACATAGAGAATTATTCCAGACTTGTGTCAGGTTCTTTTCCCACTCGGACCCTGATCCCCAGAGGTTAGTGGAGTTGTCCATTAACTGCTTACATAGAGAATTATTCCAGACTTGTGTCAGGTTCTTTTCCCACTCGGACCCTGATCCCCAGAGGTTAGTGGAGTTGTCCATTAACTGCTTACATAGAGAATTATTCCAGACTTGTGTCAGGTTCTTTTCCCACTCAGGTTCTTCCCCTCGAACCCTGATCCCCAGAGGTTAGTGGAGTTGTCCATTAACTGCTTACATAGAGAATTATTCCAGACTTGTGTCAGGTTCTTTTCCCACTCGGACCCTGATCCCCAGAGGTTAGTGGAGTTGTCCATTAACTGCTTACATAGAGAATTATTCCAGACTTGTGTCAGGTTCTTTTCCCACTCGGACCCTGATCCCCAGAGGTTAGTGGAGTTGTCCATTAACTGCTTACATAGAGAATTATTCCAGACTTGTGTCAGGTTCTTTTCCCACTCGGACCCTGATCCCCAGAGGTTAGTGGAGTTGTCCATTAACTGCTTACATAGAGAATTATTCCAGACTTGTGTCAGGTTCTTTTCCCACTCGAACCCCTGATCCCCAGAGGTTAGTGGAGTTGTCCATTAACTGCTTACATAGAGAATTATTCCAGACTTGTGTCAGGTTCTTTTCCCACTCGGACCCTGATCCCCAGAGGTTAGTGGAGTTGTCCATTAACTGCTTACATAGAGAATTATTCCAGACTTGTGTCAGGTTCTTTTCCCACTCGGACCCTGATCCCCAGAGGTTAGTGGAGTTGTCCATTAACTGCTTACATAGAGAATTTTCCAGACTTGTGTCAGGTTCTTTTCCCACTCGGACCCTGATCCCCAGAGGTTAGTGGAGTTGTCCATTAACTGCTTACATAGAGAATTATTCCAGACTTGTGTCAGGTTCTTTTCCCACTCGAACCCTGATCCCCAGAGGTTAGTGGAGTTGTCCATTAACTGCTTACATAGAGAATTATTCCAGACTTGTGTCAGGTTCTTTTCCCACTCGGACCCTGATCCCCAGAGGTTAGTGGAGTTGTCCATTAACTGCTTACATAGAGAATTATTCCAGACTTGTGTCAGGTTCTTTTCCCACTCGGACCCTGATCCCCAGAGGTTAGTGGAGTTGTCCATTAACTGCTTACATAGAGAATTATTCCAGACTTGTGTCAGGTTCTTTTCCCACTCGCACCCTGATCCCCAGAGGTTAGTGGAGTTGTCCATTAACTGCTTACATAGAGAATTATTCCAGACTTGTGTCAGGTTCTTTTCCCTCGGACCCTGATCCCCAGAGGTTAGTGGAGTTGTCCATTAACTGCTTACATAGAGAGGTATTCCAGACTTGTGTCAGGTTCTTTACCCACTCACACCCTGATCCCCAGAGGTTAGTGGAGTTGTCCATTAACTGCTTACATAGAGAATTATTCCAGACTTGTGTCAGGTTCTTTTCCCACTCGAACCCTGATCCCCAGAGGTTAGTGGAGTTGTCCATTAACTGCTTACATAGAGAATTATTCCAGACCTGTGTCAGGTTCTTTTCCCACTCGTACCCTGATCCCCAGAGGTTAGTGGGTTGTCCATTAACTGCTTACATAGAGAATTATTCCAGACTTGTGTCAGGTTCTTTTCCCCTCGGACCCTGATCCCCAGAGGTTAGTGGAGTTGTCCATTAACTGCTTACATAGAGAATTTTTCCAGACTTGTGTCAGGTTCTTTTCCCACTCGACCCTGATCCCCAGAGGTTAGTGGAGTTGTCCATTAACTGCTTACATAGAGAATTATTCCAGACTTGTGTCAGGTTCTTTTCCCACTCTGACCCTGATCCCCAGAGGTTAGTGGAGTTGTCCATTAACTGCTTACATAGAGAATTATTCCAGACTTGTGTCAGGTTCTTTTCCCACTCGGACCCTGATCCCCAGAGGTCCTGCCATTGTTTTTTTGGCCCACATTAGTTTCGGAGCCCATTCCTTATATCCTTCCATAAACCATCTCCTCCGCTAAAGCGGGCTGGGTCCGATCTAAGTGTTTGATCTCTGGTTCCAGGTATATCTCCCGGGCTAACATGGAACTTAAGTCCTCCATTGCATGCTAATTGCACATAACCCCCAGTAAGGGGTGTTGAATCTAGAGGCCTTTTTGCCCATCCCAATGCTATTGGGTCTGAGGTTTTTGATATCCCCCTGGTGGTTCCTGTGCTTCATTTTCTCTGATTACGGTTTCATTTACTTCTATGGCCTTTCTTCTCATTTTGCCTGTAGTGATATTCCATAGTCGTGTTCCATTTTTGTAGGGTCAAACCATACTTCCAAATGAACTGGTTTGTTTCCTCATTTCTCTCTGCGAATGCTCCCAACATTCCGGGTGAGGGATAATGTCCCGCTGACCATCTATGAAAATGGGGGATCCCTGACTTTTTTAGATTGCCATGGGCCGAAATACAATGATATCTCGCCCAGGCTTCTGTCTTATTTGCGGGGTTTTTAACCCATTGATCATAATATTGTTGTTTTTCCTTTTTTCCTATGGAACCTATTGTTTGGTTCTTGTCCCCAGTTCCATAGGGGAGCTTCAGCACACATTTCCTGCGCCATCTCTAGACTAGGTTGATAATTTTCCTGCAAACTTTGAATGTTTAGAGTGGTCCATGGGGTTGACCTAGGGTAGGCCATCCCCGGATTTGAACTATTATGGGTTGTGAGACATACCCACCCTGTGGTAGAATATTGTATTGTTTTTTTCTCCGGTTCTTGCGGAGTGGTGGATATCATGTCCCCACACTCCATACTCCATTCTGTGGAATCTATCTATAGGGCCGCCAATGAATCCTGGGTAGTTATAAGTTCTGTTTTTCGCATATGGTAAAATAATGCCATTGGAAGCCTTAGGAAGTGCAATATAACCCCATAGACACTGTGTATTCGATAGGGCATGAGTTGTAAAACTACAAACCTCAGATTTCCCACTTCCTGGTTGGATTTTTTCTCAGGTTTTCACCTGCCATATGAGTTCTGTTATACTCACAGACATCATTCAAACAGTTTTAGAAACGTCAGCGTGTTTTCTATCCAAATCTACTAATAATATGCATATATTAGCAACTGGGCCTGAGTAGAATGCAGTTTACTATGGGCACCTTATTCATCCAAGCTACTCAATACTGCCCCCCAGTCCCAAAGAAGTTAAGACAGAGAATAGCGTGTTCAATAGAGAAGATACATAATGAAGAGTGCGCAACATGACTACTTTTCTATTCAATGCTACAAATTATATGCATATCCTAGCTTCTGGGTCTGAGTAACAGGAAGTTTACTTTGGGCACGTCATTCATCCAAACTTCCGAACACTGCCCCCTAGCCCTAAGAGGTTTTTACGTGATCCTAGGATAAATCCTCATTTAATGTTCCTTTGTACATGTGCACATGGTCTCGACACCCCCCTCCCACCGGCCTCGATGAGGCTCATCGTGGGTCTTGTCTACTATTCCCCCCCTTTGTGTCTTGGGACCCCCCACCAGCGGATGGTGTTGGTGTCCGAGGTGCAAACTAAAAGTTCGGACCCTATGTACGAGTTGTCAGTGGGCGTGTTATTATGAGCGTGGCTGTAACCTTTCAACCAAATCTCCTGGTGTTTGTGCTTCAACACCCTCAGTGGCTGTAACCTTTCAACCAAATCTCCTGGTGTTTGTGCTTCAACACCCTCAGTGGCTGTAACCTTTCAACCAAATCTCCTGGTGTTTGTGCTTCAACACCCTCAGTGGCTGTAACCTTTCAACCAAATCTCACTGGTGTTTTGTGCTTCAACACCCTCAGTGGCTGTAACCTTTCAGCAAATCTCCTGGTGTTTGTGCTTCAACAACCTCAGTGGCTGTAACCTTTCAACCAAATCTCCTGGTGTTTGTGCTTCCAACACCCTCAGTGGCTGTCGAGGC
>NW_026281298.1:0-3691 GCF_023373465.1 Oncorhynchus keta
TGACCCTCTGATACCCACCAGGGACGACCTACTGACCCTCTGATGCCCACCAGGGACGACCTACTGACCCTCTGATACCCACCAGGATCGACCTACTGACCCTCACGATGCCCACCAGGGACTGACCTACTGACCCTCTGATACCCACCAGGGACGACCTGCTGACCCTCTGATACCCACCAGGGACGACCTACTGACCCTCTGATACCCACCAGGGACGACCTACTGACCCTCTGATGCCCACCAGGGACGACCCTACTGACCCTCTGATACCCACCAGGGACGACCTGCTGACCCTCTGATGCCCACCAGGACGACCTACTGACCCTCTGATACCCACCAGGGACGACCTACTGACCCTCTGATACCCACCAGGGACGACCTACTGACCCTCTGATACCCACCAGGGACGACCTACTGACCCTCTGATACCCACCAGGGACGACCTACTGACCCTCTGATACCCACCAGGGACGACCTACTGACCCTCTGATACCCACCAGGGACGACCTACTGACCCTCTGATACCCACCAGGGACATGACCTACTGACCCTCTGATACCCACCAGGGACGACCTACTGACCCTCTGATACCCACCAGGGACGACCTACTGACCCTCTGATGCCCACCAGGGACAGACCTACTGACCCTCTGATACCCACCAGGGACTGACCTACTGACCACTCTGATGCCCACCAGGGACGACCTACTGACCCTCTGATACCCACCAGGGACGACCTACTGACCCTCTGATACCCACCAGGGACGACCTACTGACCCTCTGATACCCACCAGGGACGACCTACTGACCCTCTGATACCCACCAGGGACGACCTACTGACCCTCTGATACCCACCAGGGACGACCCTGACCCACTGACCCTCTGATACCCACCAGGGACGACCTACTGACCCTCTGATACCCACCAGGGACGACCTACTGACCCTCTGATACCCACCAGGGACGACCTACTGACCCTCTGATACCCACCAGGGACGACCTACTGACCCTCTGATACCCACCAGGGACGACCTACTGACCCTCTGATACCCACCAGGGACGACCTACTGACCCTCTGATACCCACCAGGGACGACCTACTGACCCTCTGATACCCACCAGGGACGACCTACTGACCCTCTGATACCCACCAGGGACGACCTACTGACCCTCTGATACCCACCAGGGACGACCTACTGACCCTCTGATACCCACCAGGGACGACCTACTGACCCTCTGATACCCACCAGGGACGACCTACTGACCCTCTGATACCCACCAGGGACGACCTACTGACCCTCTGATACCCACCAGGGACGACCTACTGACCCTCTGATACCCACCAGGGACGACCTACTGACCCTCTGATACCCACCAGGGACTGACCTACTGACCCTCTGATACCCACCAGGGACGACCTACTGACCCTCTGATACCCACCAGGGACGACCTACTGACCCTCTGATACCCACCAGGGACGACCTACTGACCCTCTGATACCCACCAGGGACGACCTACTGACCCTCTGATACCCACCAGGGACGACCTACTGACCCTCTGATACCCACCAGGGACGACCTACTGACCCTCTGATACCCACCAGGGACGACCTACTGACCCTCTGATACCCACCAGGGACGACCTACTGACCCTCTGATACCCACCAGGGACGACCTACTGACCCTCTGATACCCACCAGGGACGACCTACTGACCCTCTGATACCCACCAGGGACGACCTACTGACCCTCTGATACCCACCAGGGACGACCTACTGACCCTCTGATACCCACCAGGGACGACCTACTGACCCTCTGATACCCACCAGGGACGACCTACTGACCCTCTGATACCCACCAGGGACGACCTACTGACCCTCTGATACCCACCAGGGACGACCTACTGACCCTCTGATACCCACCAGGGACGACCTACTGACCCTCTGATACCCACCAGGGACGACCTACTGACCCTCTGATACCCACCAGGGACGACCTACTGACCCTCTGATACCCACCAGGGACGACCTACTGACCCTCTGATACCCACCAGGGACGACCTACTGACCCTCTGATACCCACCAGGGACGACCTACTGACCCTCTGATACCCACCAGGGACGACCTACTGACCCTCTGATACCCACCAGGGACGACCTACTGACCCTCTGATACCCACCAGGGACGACCTACTGACCCTCTGATACCCACCAGGGACGACCTACTGACCCTCTGATACCCACCAGGGACGACCTACTGACCCTCTGATACCCACCAGGGACGACCTACTGACCCTCTGATACCCACCAGGGACGACCTACTGACCCTCTGATACCCACCAGGGACGACCTACTGACCCTCTGATACCCACCAGGGACGACCTACTGACCCTCTGATACCCACCAGGGACGACCTACTGACCCTCTGATACCCACCAGGGACGACCTACTGACCCTCTGATACCCACCAGGGACGACCTACTGACCCTCTGATACCCACCAGGGACGACCTACTGACCCTCTGATACCCACCAGGGACGACCTACTGACCCTCTGATACCCACCAGGGACGACCTACTGACCCTCTGATACCCACCAGGGACGACCTACTGACCCTCTGATACCCACCAGGGACGACCTACTGACCCTCTGATACCCACCAGGGACGACCTACTGACCCTCTGATACCCACCAGGGACGACCTACTGACCCTCTGATACCCACCAGGGACGACCTACTGACCCTCTGATACCCACCAGGGACGACCTACTGACCCTCTGATACCCACCAGGGACGACCTACTGACCCTCTGATACCCACCAGGGACGACCTACTGACCCTCTGATACCCACCAGGGACGACCTACTGACCCTCTGATACCCACCAGGGACGACCTACTGACCCTCTGATACCCACCAGGGACGACCTACTGACCCTCTGATACCCACCAGGGACGACCTACTGACCCTCTGATACCCACCAGGGACGACCTACTGACCCTCTGATACCCACCAGGGACGACCTACTGACCCTCTGATACCCACCAGGGACGACCTACTGACCCTCTGATACCCACCAGGGACGACCTACTGACCCTCTGATACCCACCAGGGACGACCTACTGACCCTCTGATACCCACCAGGGACGACCTACTGACCCTCTGATACCCACCAGGGACGACCTACTGACCCTCTGATACCCACCAGGGACGACCTACTGACCCTCTGATACCCACCAGGGACTGACCTACTGACCCTCTGATACCCACCAGGGACGACCTACTGACCCTCTGATACCCACCAGGGACGACCTACTGACCCTCTGATACCCACCAGGGACGACCTACTGACCCTCTGATACCCTCTGATTTACATTTACATTTAAGTCATTTAGCAGACGCTCTTATCCAGAGAGCGACTTACAAATTGGTGCAAACACCTATGACAACCAGTGGAACAGCCACTTGCATCTAAATCTTGTTGGGGGGGGAGAAGGGGGGTGAGAAGGATTACTTACCCTTACTTACCCTATCCTAGGTATTCCTTGAAGAGGTGGGGTTTGGTGGTGTCTCCGGAAGGTGGTGATTGACTCGCTGTCCTGGCTCGTGAGGGAGTTTGTTCCACCATTGGGGGCCAGAGCAGCGAACAGTTTTGACTGGGCTGAGCGGGAACTGTACTTCCTCAGTGGTAGGGAG